>NC_142614.1:41881952-42184983 GCF_059453375.1 Lepisosteus platostomus | reverse complement strand
CTGTGTGGATGAATTTCAAGCCATCACTGTGATGATAAGTCATACATGACAGTGATGTCAGGACAAACAGGCAACTTGCTTAGTTCTTAAAGGGGTATAAACATTACAGGAAGTAGCCCACTGGGATTATGACAAGTGTAAATGAGTAGCACAACCTTTCACTTGGACAAATACCAGCCAAGTCTCTGAATTGCTAACAGCAGGTTACCACTGTGTAACTAATGGTAACCTGCTTTTCAAGGTCTCCTAACCTAAACAGGAAAATAAACTTTAACAGTAAATCTGCTAAAGGTCAGGAAAGACATTGGCAGGTAAACAAAACCTGCCCCCTCCTGCCTGCTCTAACTGCTTTCTTTTTGCCACCAAGTATAAATGTCACCCAATGTCTTGGTGGAACACAAACGGACCACTACCTATAATTTAATGGTGGTATTGTCAGATCTTCTAGGGTTAATCTATATGGTTAACTAAGTATTTTGCTGTGGTGCACATAACTTCTTATTGAGTCACAGAGCAAAAAAGGATCAAAATACAGTAGGAGACAGAGCAGTTTTTGGAGCTTGATGTTACTGATGTTACCTGTTGGCCTCATCTCTTAGCCTGATAGGATTTGTTGATTTTACAATGGCTTCCAGATACTCAGTCAAGATTTGATACCCCATTCACAGGGTATCTTTTGAAGTAAACCCATTATCTCATCAAATTTCACAGTCCACTGGATCTCACTAAAGGTTACTAACAAATACTGCTGGAAAGCAAATCCGGAGACAGCCTTTATTCCAGGCATGGTACTGCATCATTACAACATCTTGCCGTTTGGATTGCATTGTACCCCAGAGTCCAAGAAACCCAAGAAGTCAGTGGGGCAAGTTTCCTCTCCCTGGCTAGCTCTTATACCAGTGAACCCAGTCCAGACCCCACTGAATTGTTTTCAGGTGTCCTTTTCTGTAAGAGCCTATCATGAAATACCCGTTTTTACCAATCAGACCGTGGACTGCCATTCCTCCAAATCCTACCTTGCATATTTTTAAATTGAGCCAATCAATCCAAGGCTGATGCACCACATGTCTGTCTGTCACTGAAGAACTCTGCATCTGTATTATGGGGTTCCTTTTACTCTTGTGAGGTCCCATCAGCCATGACCCAACAGTCAGGTTTCCATTTCCTCAGTCAGGTGAGGTATGCCCAAAAAAACAAGCAATATGTAACCATTATAAATTTAATCATCTTGTCATATTAATTAGAGGTTGGCCAAGATACTGAAATAGAGAATGTTGTACCATCTTCCACAAGGACATAGAGTACATGTTGTCCCATACTGTAATGGAACAACATGCTGGGAATACACAGACAGACATTACTGCCAATCAGCCATTTTAAATTTACCTTCAATTTCAACCTTACATCCTTCCCGCTCTAGGCTGAATCATAAAAATAATGTGTTACAGCATTGGACACAGATAGAGATACACAACATTAAGTCTCTGTACACCTGTCGCTTAGATATCAATGAAGACCAACTCAAATAATTTGTGAAGGGGTGTCTTAGAATTGAACATTTTACTGTATATACTGTCAGAGCACATGCAGATCACAGACAAATCTGGTATAAATTTGAATGGGTTAATTAATGTATTGAAAAGTAATGGCAAAGACAATCCTAACTTATTAGATTACATTGAAGAAAGACTACTTGATCATAGGATATTAAACTGAAATGAATTACAGTGTCCTTCAGGACTGAATGCATTTACAAAACAACTTGGAGAGGAGTATTACTGAGGAGGTTGGATGAGGAAGGCTTGTGTGGGGAGGGGAATTATTATTTTTATGTTTGCATTTGTTTGCATCCTTGAGAAAAGAATAAAAATGTTCACAGCTCAAAAAGACAGAATTTGTTTAAATAAAAATTCTGATATGATTCACAAAAGGAATTCTGGAAAACTGTTTCTGATAACACACAACATCACAACTTCATTTCAAATCTTGTAAGTAATCTGTAAAGGCTATTGTTTTTACAATCAGTGGTCCTAAATGTAAAGAATTAAATGTCTAGTTTAACATCAGGCAATCATCAGGCATCAGTACTGTTTGTTCAATTTGACTCTTTACAGTACATACAGTATGTTTATTACATATATGTAATAGTAACATATATACACTGTATTTTATATATACATGTACTGTATATTGTATGTACAATCTCTATAGTGTAAGCTATAATGTGCTTCTTTGTTTCTTTTTAAATTTCAAAGCCTGAATATAATTTATTTCGGATAAGAATAAACAAATACAGCCTGGCTTACACTTGGCCATGGAGACCATCAGAGTTTTATTTATTATCAGCTTATACACAGTGGATTATTAGGTGATGTGGTAGGTTAATTCACTAATGTTTCTAATCTTTCACTTCTGGGAAATTGGTTAGAACACATGGGAAATTAATTTTGTAGTCTGAAAAAGTCTGCAATTAGACAGTGACAAAACCACAATACAATCTGGCTCATCTGAGCAAGCTTGGAGGCACTCTTTAAACTCTTCAGACCTAATAACTGGATTCATAATGTATTGCTGCCTCTGAAGTATGATATTCTATAGAACAGAAAAGAAAAAAACTGACAGGACAATTATCATGTGTTATCCTTCAAAAGAAATTTGTTTATCATTTGTACCTTCCTTAAGTACAACCTTCAAAAGCTACCTAAACTACTATATTCAAGATTACATTGTTTGGTCTGCATTATCCAAACTAAACAGAGTTTATTCCAACAGACCAGCAGTGCAATTCTGGTGGACACTTTTCTGATGTACCCTTAAGTAATATACCTAATCATCTTGTTCCAGAACTCATAATTGTATAATAAGTAGTTACAACCACACCGAGTCATATAAAAGGAGCAGATACTGTAGATACGATAATAGGTATTAGATAATAGGTCCTGCTGTAGAAGGGATAATCAACAATATCAATATACAGTAAGTCATTTGTAACCGTGTCATTGCAGTGTATGGAATAGAAAGTAAATGTAGTTCATTATGATGCATTCAGTTTGGAAAACTTATCAATCTAGACTTTTATTTTAATTTATTTTTATTTGCAATTTCTATTTGCAAAGTAGATTGCTCATAGTTTAGTTTTGGTACATTCCAACTTGTTAAGTAAGTTGTTTTACATATGGTACTGGAAATTGATGTTGGTTTCACCCATAATTCAGGTACAGTGCTGGCAGATATAAAATTATGTACTCTACAGTATAGCAAATGTCCCATCAGTTTACCTAAATTCTACCTCAGAGAAAACACCAGCTATGGGATGAGATGACAATTTAGTCTCCATGCCAACCTGTCCGTAGACTCCAAATAACTCCAAAGGTGCCTAGTTGCACTAAATTGTGTGGTGACATTATGATGTGAACCAAGTTGAGACCGCCAGGCTAACTTGTGACCTGAGCTAGATATAGACCCAGACCTCTAGAGATAAAAGGATTGAAAAGCCATGGAATTGACCTGCTGTGCCACCTAGCCATCAAACACATTTTTGTTATTTTGGTTTCTGTTAGCACTTTTTGTTCTCTTTCAATGAACAGATTAATCCAGAAACAGTGACTGTTTACAGTCAAATTATTAATGAACTCAAATCAAGTATGGTAATTATCAAAGTCATTTTTTTAGAGGTGAGATTTAGGGTATAATATTTTCCCCACTTCCATGGCAGCACAGATTACTCTATCTAAAATTTAAGATAATGTTCAGAATATGCAATTTAAATCCCTTACTTGGCAATAAAATAATGCAAAGATCTGTTATTTCAGCAGACTTACTGTATAAGAACAAGGAAATGGGTGCATGTTTTCTAACTTGAATAGGCAAAATGTTCACAAAATATAAGTACTGTACATAGTTTGAAGGAACGTCTTTTAATTTAAAGGAATTTGCTGTCTTAAATTAATGAGTTTAAATTAACCCAGAACCCAGGAAGAAGAAAAAATAAAACAGAAAGATTAGTATTATCTTAAAGGATGCCAGGTCTGTTTTTTCTAAGACTGTTTAAAATGTTTGTATTGAGAAATAGTTCTTCACTGCTAGCAGCATGAGCACTCTAATCTTTTTTTTATATATTTCTGGGAGAAGGCACCAACAAAATATATGGTTAAAGCTTATTTGGTTATATTTTGATCTTTGGAAATGCTTATGCAGCATTTAGTCAGTCAATCAGTACTCCTCTAGAGCTCTGACACCTGACAGGGGAACCATAAAGAGCTGTGATAACATTCAACTGAGATGGAGCTGCAGTAAGAACTGGATAGAGAGCTCTCATTGTGTGTAGACCAATTCTGTCATACAGGTAAACATGGAGTTGTGTTGGTTTTATTTTTAAGCTAGCACATTCGTACTGCATAAAACCTTTACAATTTACCTTTACAATTCTAATGCCTTTTGCTGGTGCACCACACAAAAATATATTCTACTATTCTGAAACCACTGGATATATTATTGTTTCTCATTCATGTCATGCCCTTTAAATATATAAATATAAAATAATATAAAAGATAAATATAAAACTATTTTCTTATTTTTCGGTATCGGTGGTTTCTCCTTATTACAGCCTTTTTACTTATCATTGTATAGTTTCTATAATACAGCACCTTCTCTTCAGTGGAGATGTATTTTTCATTACTGATTGCTGCTTCCTTACTTCTTTTCTGCTTGATTCTTCCTTGGAGAAGAAACTGTTGAGAATGATGTTGGTGGTGATGCTGCTAATGTTGAAAGCAACAATAATAATGTCAGATTTGTATTTAATATTTCATTGATAAATGAAGAATGAATGTATTCTTGCGACTAAATAGCAAAAATATTTCAGCTAGTACAGAATCTTACCAAAGCTGGTGTAACACTGCCCTCTGCTGTATCACAGCCTCATTGTAAGTCATACTGTTGATGAAAACACTCCTTATTCAATGTTTAATCAATGTACTCACAATGCACAAAATGTTCCTGTTGTACAGGTTCTGGGTTTATCATGTATATTGTTTAAAATAAATGAAATTACAGGACATGTTAAAATATTGTTTCCACTTTACACAACAATACCTTTAACCTAAACATTAAAATGATCTATAATAACAATCAATCCATCCATTTTCTAACTGCCTTTGGCAATGGGGAGCCAAAGCCAAACCTGCAAGCAATGGGCACAAGGCTGGACAGGATGTCAGATTTACACAGACACACACACTCACACCAGGGTCAATTTTACAGAAGCCTGTATAATAATAATAATAATAATAATAATAATAATAAGAAGAAGAAGAAGAAGAAGAAGAAGAAGAAGAAGAAGAAGAAGAAGAAGAAGAAGAAGAAGAATGGATGTGGTGCATTGATCCAATAGATTAGATTTATAAGATTGTATTTTAACATGGCAATATTTTACTCTAATTCAAAATACAGGTATTAGTAGCTGATAAAAGGGATGGATTGCTGACTACAATCATACTGTGTGAACAGGTGGTTCTTGAGAAAAAGACATGTTGGGGAGAGATGAAACAGCTCTGAAGCACATTAAGTGTCTGGATCCAGCACAGGGTTGTAAGGAGAAAAATACAACAGGAATGATGATGATGATGATGATGATGATGATGATGATGCTTTGATATTTAGATAAAGAGATCATTCTGTTTGTTAAAGGATAGCAAACTTAGAATCTATTCTGGCACCACACATCATTTGTTTTACCTCATATAAAATATATGTACCCAAAGAAGGAACAAATGTCTATCTTGCCCTCTGGCATTAGCTGACGATTCATAAATGCTGTTTACATAGTGATCAAGAGCCTTGTTTATGACAAAGTTTAAAATGAAAGCATAATGCTATCAAGCCAATGTCTTGACTTGAATTATTCTCTTGCTGGTTCCTTTTGTAAGGTTACATTAAATCAATGCCTAGAGTGTATTCTTCTCTGTACTTTATAGTAGGTAAGGTGGCATGCAAGGTTTGATTTAATGCATCCATAATGTATTTCTTTCTGATAAAAGAGTAGTGACGTCACGATCAAGGGATTGAACCCTTCAATTCAATTTGCAGTCAACCCAAGACCTTTCTCTGATAAGTGATGTACTTAAACATCCGCACAAAATCGTATACAATGGAATACATACTGCATTGCATTGACTATGTACTAAAATGCTTTAGGAAAACATGTGGTATGTGGAATTCAACACATAAAACAAATATATAGACCACAGTCAAAAATAAATTATTATAATATGAAATTATTGGTATAATTAGATTAGATTTATTTTCCCTGGGCTTTTAATTATAAATAAAAGATAACAGTAAAGACATTAATTTGGAGCATTCAATTATGCAGAGGTCAAATATTAAATGTTAGTAATATGTATCTGAAGACAATACAGCCTTCAGAAAAAACAAACAGAAAAAGTAAATTTATAAATTACTCTATTTTTTAATTTACAGTAAAATGTTTTCTTGTATTATATCAGCAATAAAATATGAAAGATTCTTGATGTTTCTGGATGTTTGTACCTTTTGAAGAAAAGTATGGTGATCATCTTGTTTCTTGGATTTTTCCTACACTAATAAAACATGAATAATTTATGATATACTGAATATCACCTGCTTGATTATAAAAATGTATTTAACCTGTTATTTATTACAAATCATTTACCCAACGACTCATTACATTTAATTCAATCAACTAATACCACTAAAATGACTGTGTGTTCACATTTATCTGTGTGTTTGTGCATATATACTTAGGGTTATAATTAAATAAAATACCTTAGATCAACAGTTAATGCAGTCAGTACTAGTCAATGTATTTGCTGAAGTATCAGAACTGCCTTTGTTAGTTCCATCTTTTCAGGAGAAAGAAAAATGTCTGTCATTGATTCAATACAAATACCTTGAACTTGAACTTGAACTTTATTGCCATATGTAACCGGTACTGGTACAATGGAATTCTTACTTACAGAAAGTCTCTCGATTGTAAAATAAGTGTAAAAAACAAAACAAAGTGCAAACAGTGCATCAAGACAATGTACAAACAAACAATAGACAATGTGCAAGTAAACATGTAGACAGTTTGAATGTAAACAATACAGACGTGTAAACAATGACTGGAGATGTGCAATAGATAAGAAATCATAAAGAGGTAGATGGTGATGGTGTAGGTGTGGTCCGAGGGGGATGGCTAAATGTGTTCGCCAGTCTCACTGCTTGTGGATAGAAGCTATTGAAGAATCTAGTGGTAAGTGTCCGTATGCTCTTATATCTCTTGCCTGAGGGCAGTGGGGTGAAGAGCTCATGCCCGGGTTGGTGACTGTCCTCTGTGATGGCCAGAATTCTACCACGGCAGCGGTCCTCATAGAGCTGTTTAATCTCGGTGAGACCGCAGCCGATGATCTTCTGGGCCATATTGACCATTCTCTGCAGTGCCTTTCTTTCTCGCGAAGAGGTGTTGCCATACCACACGGTGATCCCGTTGGTGAGGACGCTCTCGATGGTGCAGTGGTAGAAGTTCACCAACACATGTATTGGCATCCCCCATCACTTGAGGCACATCAAGAAATAAAGGCGCTGCTGAGCCTTCTTCATGATAGAGTCAGTGTTCACAGTCCAGGTTAGATCTTTAGAGATGTGAATTCCCAAAAACCTAAAGCTGGTGACTGTTTCCACTTCCGTTCCATCAATACTGAGTGGGCTGTGAGTGTATGGCCTGTGTCTCCTAAAGTCCACTATTAGCTCTTTCGTTTTCTTTATGTTCAAGTCCAGGTTATTGCTATGACATCACCTAAGCAGCTGTACAACTTCATCCCTGTAAGTGGCCTCGTCATCATCACTGATCAGTCCTATTATAGTGGTGTCATCTGCAAACTTAATGATGCGGTTGTTGCTGTGTCTTGCTGTGCAGTCGTGAGTAAATAGGGAGTACAACCTTGGACTTAGACAGCAGCCTTGTGGGGTTCCAGTGCTCAGGGTGAGTGGTGTTGATGTTTTATTGCCTATCCGCACCACCTGTGGTCTCTCGATAAGAAAGTCCAGCAGCCAGTTGCAGACAGAGTTGCACAGACCTAATCCCCTGAGCTTTGTCACCAGTTGACTGGGTATGATGGAATTGAATGCTGAACTGTAGTCCACAAACAGCATTCTCACATACGAGTTCTTAGTGTCCAGGTGTTCCAAGGCTGTATGCAGAGCCAGGGAGACGGCATCATCCACTGATCTGTTGTTATGGTAGGTGAACTGCAAGGGGTCCAGGGACTCTGTGATGGAGGAGTTGATGTGTGACAACACCAGCTTCTCCAGGCATTTCATCACCACAGATGTTAATGCTACTGGGCAGTAATCATTCAGGCATGTCACTTTTGTCTTTTTGGGGGTTGGAACAATAGTGTTTTTTTTAAAGCAGGTGGGGACCATGGACTGTGACAGGGAGGAGTTAAAGATGTCCGTAAACACTGTGGTCAGCTGGGTTGCACATGTCCTCAGGACGCGAGGTGGTATCCCATCAGGCCCTGCAGCCTTACGGATTTTCACCCTGCTCAGAGTCTTCTGCACGTCCTGCTCTGAGAGTTTCAGAACAAACTCGCCCTGCACACTTGGGGTCTTCTCAGCATTGCCCGTGTTCAGAGCATCAAAGCGGGCATAGAAGTGGTTCAGCTCGTCAGACAGGGATGCGTTGTTCGTGTCAATCTCCTGGCTGCAGCCCTTGTAGCCTGTGATTGACTGTAATCCCTGCCACAGCCTCCGGGTGTCAGCGCACTGCGTTTCAAGCCGCACTCTGTAGCTCCGTGTGGCGCGTTTTATGGCTTCTTCTAATGCATACCGGGATTTCTTGTACAGCTCTTTGTCCCCCGATTTGAACGCGGTGGATCTATCTTTTATTTTATTGCGAATGTCGTTGTTGAACCACGGTTTCTGATTGGAAAATGACCTAATTTTCATTTCTGGTACACAAATGTCAGTGCAGTATTTAATATAGCTGGTGACCGCGTCGGTATACTCATTTAAATCTGTGTCGGGAGCTCTGAATGCGTCCCAGTCTGTACTATCAAAGCAGTCTCTTAACTTGCTTTCCGCCTCCTCAGACCAACAACGCACTGACCTGTTCGCAATGGGGGAGGTCTTCAGCTTCTGTTTGTACTCAGGAAGCAACAGGAGAACGATGTGGTCCGACTTACCAAAACTCGGTTTGGGAAGCGCTTTGTATGCTCCTTTTATTGTTGTGTAGCAGTGGTCCAAAATATTGCCTCCTCTTGTCGGTACAGTGACATGCTGAATGTATTTTTGCAGTACTTTCCTCAGATTGCAGTGGTTGAAGTCCCCAACTACAATTGAGACGGCTTCTAGGTGGGAGTTTTCGTGCTTGTTGATAATGTCGTGGAGTTCGCTATGTGCTGCTTCCACGCAGGCTTGAGGTTGAATGTAAACGGTTGTGATAATAGTGGCGGAAAACTCCCTCGGCAAATAAAAGGGTCGACATTTTATGGTCAGGTGTTCTAGATTCGGCGAGCAGGATTTAGAGATTACCTTCACGTCGGTGCACCACTTGCTGTTGACTAGGAAGCAAACGCCTCCGCCTTTGTGTTTGCCGGTTGCTTGGTGGTTTCTGTCCCCTTTGGCTGGATGGTTTGTGAACCCCTTTGGCTGGATGGCGGTGTCCGGGACGCATGCATTCAGCCAGGTTTCAGTGAAGGCATAAACACACCATTCCCTCAGGTCCCTTTCCGCGTTGATCCGACAATGTAGCTCATCTATCTTATTGTCCAGTGACTGAACATTAGCTAACAAAATAGACGGCAGCGGTGGTCTGTGCGGACGCCTTCGTAGTCGCGCTAGTACGCCACCTCGTCTCCCCCGGCATCTGCCCACCTGTTGTTGTTGTTCGCCGCATCTTTGTCTGATCCAGCAGGTGGGGTCCGGTACGTGAAAAAAGTTGTTTGATGACATTAAGGAGTCTGTCCTCAGGTTTAAAAGCATTTGTCTATCATAAGTAATGACAGACATTGAGCGTCCAACACAAAACAAGAGTATTAACGTATAAATAAACATTAAAACAGACACACAACGAGAGAGCTTTCTGTAAACCGTCGCCATCTTTCCGGCGCCGGAAGTCGGGAGCGAATACCTGAGTTTTGTAAAGTGTGAATTCTATAACCTTTATAAAACTGTTGGTTCATAGAACTAGCGTTGAAAGAATGTTGTTTACTAATTTTATATGATCATATTAATTTATACAAATAGGGACTTTGCACAAAGCATAGACAAATGTGTTTTTTTGTATATTTTGTAATCCTTTTACTGACGTTCTTCTGCTTAAGACATACAGCCACAGAGTGTGTAGCTTAAATACACATGCACTTAATACAAGACTATATAAGTCAAATACTATTGTCTAAAATACTCCACAGAAAACATATAGAGGCAAATTCAGCAGTACTCATCCACTGGTGAACACAATAACTCATTTAACTAACATTTAACTAATAACAACTAAAGAGAGAGGTACTGGTGAAAATATAACTAAAACATTTTAGGATGAGGGTCAGTAATCAAAACTTCAACACACATGGAAAGTGTTACTTAATGGAACCTTTATTTATGCCTGTGGCTTTTTGCATCTACACTGATGGAATCTGAACCCAGATATTAGGTCTGCAGTTGTGGGTTTCAGTTTTAAATTTAATCCACTCCTGATTTTTTTATGGATTTCCTGTACCTGTGGTGTAAATATAGGTGTACTGCAAGATTGCACAAGGCTAAGCTACCCCATGTGAATGTGTTTCTTCTGTTCTACTTATGAACTATTACTCATAATGTTCATATCGTAATAATGTTCACGATTGTTTTATGTCGATAAGTGCAGTATACAGTATGTAGTATTAGTACACTACATACTGTATGTCTGTATACATAGCATGAGTGAAGATTTCCTAGATAATTCAGTTTTCTTTTGTCCAGCCAGAAAAGAGATTAACCTTCTCTTTGTTTCACAATGGAATTATATGACCCAGTTTCCCTCATAAATAAAATAAATTGTGCAAATTAATCTCAAGCTAAAATTAGACAATCCAAAAAGCAATTTCAAAAGTAAAAGCACCATCTTAGATAATAAATGCACTTTTGCATACAGATAAAATTAATCTGGAAAGTTTAGGCATCTGATACAATACTAAAGCATCAAAATAAATATATTTTTACAACTGGGATGCACTGTAAAATGTGCGTACAAAATACGGAAATTTAACAAATAAAGGAAATGAAAGTGATAAGCAGATTAAAATATGACAGCTTTGTTTATGAGAACAGATAGAAGCTTCAGCCCACTGTGTGAATTAAACAATAAAACATGAAAAATGAAACATTTTTTTGTACCATGAGCACATGAGTACCGTCATGTATTTGTGTACAGAAAGAAAGCAAATGTTAATTAATTTGATGTTGCTGGGTAACAATACAGAATATTACATCAAAAGACATTTGGTTCTGTCAGTGTACCAAATGGTATATTTTAATTATTGGAAATAATTGCTGCTTGATGGCACAGGGTGTAGGATAGCCACACTTACAGCTAAGTGTGTCTTAGATTAGTACAGCCATTTTAAACATTTCTGCTATTTGTATTTTTTCTATTACGTCATGTTTGACAACTTTTTATTATTTTGTTAGATGTCTTTCTAGGACCATGTGTCTCCACTATAACTTAAATAACTGTAATGAGGATATTTTATCTTTCTCTCAAAATATTTCCTGGTAAATGTTTTCTTTTTATAATAATTTTGTCACATATACAGTACAATAACTTTGTTGTGATATTGTTTTTACAGAATCGGCATTATAAATCTGTTCCATTGCAAAAATATTTTCACCTCTGACCCATTACAACAATGTGTTGTCTTAACATGCTATAAGAAGGAAAAATAGGTGAAAACTGAACTACAACATAATCTTTGCAGTCATAGCAGTCACATAGCAGGCACATCTCTTCATGATTTACTGCCTACTGCATTCCTTCAGTTATGTGTGATAGAGGGTAAGTGAAATAAACTGGATATGATATTTTGTAAATACAAGTACAGTGATATGATGTCAATACCTAGAGGTCTTCTGAACACCATTTAGAAAAAACCTTTAAAAATGCTTCTTTGACACTTTTTTTGCCACTGTGGTAATAATTACCATTCAGCATGCAACCTCATATAATACTGCAAATTAATAACATTCATTGGGACAATGGTGCAGTGGTTAACATTGCTACCTGTCTACACCTGTCCATACCTATTCTGGCTTCACACCTCTTGATTGGTCTCTCTTTTTGTCCCCTGCTCCCGCCTCTTGCCCTTCCTCTCTCCCACTACATTACCTTTGCTTACTGCCTTGTCTTTCTCACACCTGGAGAAGGCTCCGCAGCCGAAACGTTGTGTTTTCTTTCTTCCTTTTTTCAGCATGGAATAAACCTATTACTTGTTTCCTACCATACTGGTAGTAACTGGTTTCTAGGAAAATTGGCCCTGTTGGTGCCTGGGTGGACTGGTGTTCCATTCAGGGTGTTGTACCCAGCCTTGCACCTGTTGCTCTCTGGGATAGACTCTGGCTTCACTGCGACCCTGTATGGAATAAAGTAGTTGGAAAATGGATGGATGTTAAACATCACAATATAAAAAGGTAGCAAAATCACAAAGTTAGTTTTACTTTCATTTTATACTGGCAATGTCATTTTTTGGTATAATCTGTACCAATTGTAAATATTGTCGCCACAGCATTATACCATACCTTGTGCAATAAAAAGTTAAAATGTGCTAGTTCTATTTACTGCCTGATTTTTATATTGGTAAGTGAAAGAAAGCAATGGATTTGTTTATCATGTCAGTGAATAAAATCATTTGTTGAATTTGGTCTGAATCAGTTCTGTTTTGTCACTTAATATAGAATATAATGAAAAACTGTGTTTTTTTATTCCATTTGAACTCATTTATTTTACTCTTGGATGTTTTTTTTTCATGTTTAGATTTCATTGTTTGCAATGCTCAGAGATGGATCTTTCTCCTATTGCAGGCCCATTAAAGAATAATTAGCATTCACAGTTGTGTTTCTTTTTAGGCTTTACTTCATTATATACTGATGTGCAAGAGAAAAAGCAATGGTCAGGTCTAATGGATTTACCCAAGTATTTTAAAAGAGAGATCAAACTAAATCACAGAAAATGTGAACAAAAACATAGATCAAAGAATCAGGAGAGATTTTCGGTATGAAACACGGCACAATGTCCAGATAAAAATATTAATAAGGGAATATCGAGTTGATCACTCTGAACTTTAAAAAACTCCTCTGAATTGACTTCCATGTGATGTCTGGTGCTCTCAGATAAGGTTGCTCTCTATCTGTACTAAAGGCACTCTTGTGTTAAAAAGCGATTCTTTAACCCATTATTAGAGTTTCTGTGTAAGTCAGCCAGCATATAGTCGCTCTGCATGACACCTACACAATGTGATGTTGTAGGCTGGTCTCAGATATTCGCTGGCCCTCAGAAGATGGTGACTTTGTCTTTATTTGTCAGCTTGTTGCTATCTGAATGGCAAATACAGGTTATTACTTCCTGGAACTTCCTGTGATGTTGTCTCTTCAGTCTAAAAATAGTTACTCAAATGGATAAGATGGATGTGATGATCCTAGGCCAGTACATCAAACCTCTACGTTCCAGTAAATGCACTGTTCCTCACAGAGCCAGTTTCCTGGTTACTCTATATTATACTGGTGGTAGTTCAAGCAGACAAGTTCAGACATCTCACACTCAGGGCAATGTCTCTCACAGACAGGCCACCTGTTTACATGCCAACAGCAATGAAGCAACCATCCATACTCAAGCAGGGTGTAATAATATCATTTCACTGTTTTTGCTTTAATTTAATTTTTGTCTTTTTTTAATCTATTTATGCTTCTTCTTAATCAATTGGTGTTGGCCATTGCAAATATAAAGCACAGAGCAACTGCAAGTTTGACAAAAACATCTTACTTTAGTTCAGCATTGTTATTTCTCAATTTGACTAAATTAAAAAAAAAGTTTGCTTCCAATTTAAAAAGTAAATATTGTTTAGTGTGTTTTCCAATGTGTTTTTATGGCATCACATAAGTCTGTTGCATTTTCATTGTGCATCAGTATATTTTATTAATTGGAAGAGAAAATAGTTCTGGATATATAAAACAAATTGATATTATAGTCATAATATGTATAAATAATTGATTTACATTAATGCTTTAGCACAAACAAAAGATCATTAGCTCATTCATTATTCAGAGGAATACAGAAAATGAAGAATCGTTCCAGTTCCACAATTATCTCATGAGTTACAAATTCCAGTTGATGTATACACTAGTGATAGGCCTGACTTACAAAGAGAATTATGTTCCTTGACTTTTAATTGTCAAGGAATATAACACAGTAAGGAACAATATTGATTAAAGGAAACTTAGGGGTAAATGTATGAAAATGCAAAAAAAAACTGAAACACTTTTTACTCTGTGAAAAATTGCTGAAACCCATATAAAACAGACATATATAAATATGTAGCACTGGTCTTAACATTTATAATGGCTGAGCAGGGAGGTAAACGATTCTTCACCTTTAAACAGACCACTATAATAAGCTGGAGTGACTAACAGCTTTCAAAAAGATTATGATTTTCATGAGAAAAGATGCCTAGACTAGCATACAACATGTAAGTGTATTACCAGGATGATATGTGTGGGCTATAATTTTGCCCTACTAATTCACTTTACATCACTGAGCCTGGGGTGGCAGTTAAGGTCTTTCCTCAAAGCTGTGTCAGTGCATAAAATGCCACAGAAATGATAGCATTCTATAAGAGAGCCTATTTCAAGTAACAGTATTCAAAGAAAAATCCAAAATCAAATGTCTGGGGATGTAAATTCAAATATGCTAGGGCACAGAAGTACATGTATAGACATACATAAAGCATGTATATAGAAATGTAGAGTATATGTATATTTGATGGAATGTACAGTATGTTATGTGTACATCCATTTGTGTGAGTGCATGAATGTGAGGGTTGTGTTGGAGGTGAAGGCTATTATTAAAAATAAATACAGATAAAGTGTAGTAATAAATTATCACCCCATCAAATGATTTATAGAATGTATCTTATTCAATAAGAACATAAGAAAGCTTTCAAAATCAAGAAAGGCCACTCAGCTCATCTAACGTTTAGGATGCAAATTAGATAATATAGCTTAAAGTCCAGATCTAGATAATTGGAATCTTCCAGTTATTTTTGGAGTCAGACTATCAGCTGCAGCAACATGGCTAGGTAGTTTGTTCCAGATAACCACAACCTGATGTCTCCCATTCTCAGTATTAAATGCACTGTTCTATAGTTTACATTTATGGATTCTGGTTTTGTATCACTGTTGAGTTCATTGTGTTGACTTTGACAATACCTTTGAGGATTTTGAATACTTAAGGCAGGTTCCCTCTGTTCCAGGTTAAAACATTTAAATTCTTTTCACCTATAAATGTAAGATATTATTTTGAGCCAGAATGTATCTCGTTGTACTTCACTGGACTGATTCCACACCAGCAAAATTCACTTTGTAATGTGGTGACCAAAATCACACACAATTTTCTGAATGAGGTCTTAGTAATAATAATACTAATAATAAAAATAATAATAATAATAATTGCTTACACTTATATAGCATTTGTCTGGACACTCCACTCAAAGCGCTTTACAGGTAATGGGGACTCCCCTCCACCACCACCGATGTGGAAGGACCAATTTCAGAGTCCTTCACTTGTGGATTCCTAGCTTCAGCAAACCTCACAACTCTGGTTCATTCATACTCACAGTCCCTTTCGAAAAGTAGCTGTGGAAGACTCTTGACTAGGTCCCATTTAGTCAGAATCACTCTCCTGCCTCCTTTATCTTACCAGCAGCCCCACATGGCTTTAAGAGAGATTGCTACCTTCCAAGCAGCCTTCCCCTAGACCTTCATGACTGTCTCTTTAGGAACCTCCCTGCTCTTTGTCACCACATGAGTAGCTTAGTCCTATTCTTCTGTGGACTTATTTTCTGGGAACCTTCTGCTTCCTTTCTCTTGGAGCCTGTTCCCTGATGTCACACACCTTCACTCCCTGTGGATCAGCTACTGTCATACTCTACATACAGCACCTGATGCCTCTACCCTGTGCCACTAGACTCCGTCGCACATAGCACAGACTCCAGCACCTTAACCTCATGCTCCAGATTCACACCACACATACAGTATAACTCATAATTCACAACCAATGACACCTCGCCCTCACACCCAGGGTTTTCCACTTGCAGCCAGAGCAACTTTTACTCAAGCCCAGTCCCACTGCCTTCACTCACATAGCAACTCAGACAACTTTGGACACACCTTGCTCATGCTGTCTTCACATCCATGCATCTTCACACTTTCATTGCCACTGCATGCTTTCAACATACATAACCCTAAGGGAAATAATACCCTTTTCTTGCCCTATATAGGGCAGAGCTACCATAGGCCAGCAGGCAAAGAGGACCCTTTCGCCACCTTGTAGTTCACATGTATTGCAGGGCCTCTCTACCACATGGACACGTACATATGCACACCGGCACCCTGTACACCCTGGCCCAGCCAGGTCTTCTGTTTCACCTTGTCTATGCTGGGTCTACTGCTAAATGCCATGCATATTAATGGGAGACACAATCTATCTTCCTCCCAGTCCTGAGGCTGCTCAGAACTGACTACCTGACTTGGTCTCCTCATAGGGAACCTACACTTATAGGACCGCCCACAGCTGTGTCTCATTAGATCACACAGCTTCTCAGGGCGAAACTCTGCCCTTCAGCGGTGATACAACACCTACATTTTATTAATAGGTAGAATCTTCAAGCTTAATGTTTTTTATCTGACATCAATAATATATTTTTAAAACCTACCTTCAGCAGTCTGCACTACATTAAATATCATCTGCATTTACTCAGACTTAAAGTTTATTTGCAGTAAGTCCTTTTACATTTCCTTTGCAGCTTCTACAGTATTTGCTAATCGTCCTATTGTGGAATCATCTGCAAATTTGATCAATTTGCTAGCTACCTACAATTGAAAAAATAGTAGTATTCCTACTACAAATCCCTGTGGTACCTTGCTCAGTACATCAAAACAATTGGAGAATACAACCTTTATCTGTGCCCTCTGTTTCCTATTCATTAACTAATTCTTAATCCAAGTACATGCATTTTTCTGAGATGACATTTTCAGATGAACCTTTGCTATAATACATTATATTCTTTTGGTTTTTTAAAATTCCAATAAAAGTAGTCTGGTGCAAACTATTTTGTGACAGATGATGAAAGTACTTTTTCTCCAAATACATTAAACCATCTTCCTTATATAAGACATGCTGCAAAGCTGGGACAAATGAGGAGGGCCAAGCAACAAAATACTGGTGTCATACAAATTAATATCTGCACATTTGTTCCATTGATGAGTATGTTAATTGGCTTCAGAGTGTGCGTGTTTGCATCTGTGTTTGCCCTGCGATGGTTTGGTGTGCCGTCCAGGGTGTATTCTGCCTTGTGCCTGTTGTTTGCTGGAATAAAATCCTGTTCCCCCGTGACCTTTTATTGGATAAAGCTTTTATGAAATAAATGGATGTAATATATATTATATGCATTTTGCTGCTTGTATGTATTGTATTTCAGTTTCTCAAGTGTTATTAAATTGTAGTTCAAGTAGGTAGCTGCATCAACTTGCGCATGCTGCAAAGAAACAAGTAAAGGTTTATTCCATGCTGAAAAAAAGAAGAAAAGAAACACAACATATCGGCTGTGGAGCCTTCTTCAGGTGTCAATGCTACTTACTTGTTCTTTATTAAATTGTATGTTGGGCCTCTCCCTTGAAAGAAAAATTTCCTTCTTGATTATTTAATAAGGTCCTGCATTTTAAACTCAACTGTATGCAGACATAGATAACAATAAGTACAAATGAATAACAGCAGCATCACCTATTCATTAAATCAATTGAAATACTAAATCCCATTCACATTTCACTTGGCTTTCATTTTAAAATAATACATTTGGTGTATCCTGTATTCTTTATTCATCCTCGTGTTAACTACAATGCATTTACTAAGCTATAATATATTTTATTTGAGCCTTATCCTTAAAATTAGCTCTAAATTCTTTCAACTTTTAAAATTATACCTGTTGCATCTTAAATAATTTACTCCCTGTAAAATGCTAGACTTAGGAGGGTGCACTGTAAGTAAATGCCAAAAAAAATGTTTTTTTTTTTTGTTATTTCATCAATAAATAATTCCTGCCACTCCTTACTCATTTTTTCAAAAAGTTTCAATATACAAAAAACCTTTCAAAAGCATCTGAGTGAAAGCATATGCTCAGGGGTGTACCTCTTGGTAGAACCATCCGGTTAAGAAGTCAAATAGAGTTCAAATGTTTATGGTTATCAATGTTAGTCACAGATAATCATACACACTGGTACATTCTTCAAAAACCGTGCTAAAATACACACTACTTCTGTGCTGGGATTTCAAGTCACCTGCCCATGCAGCAAAGCACAAGTCTGGAAAATAAAGGGAAGTTAAGAAAGACATAAAGCAGGTCTTTTACAAACAAGCGCCTAGTGGTCTGCAAGATTAATCATCTAAAGGGCATTAGGTACTGTAGATCTTAAGTGTGAAATTCACTGGTATTTGTAAGATATATGTATATCATAGTATATAATATATTTTTATGACACAGTGAAAGTTTTATTCTTAAATACCAGTATTTGTAAAGTATACTGTATGTATTACATTGATTATTACATTGATTTTAAAGACAATGCCATACCAATGTATCCAATTTTTATTCACATAAAAAGAATGCATGTACTTTATACTGTAGAACAGAAAAAAAAACTTTAGTTTTATGTTGTTTTATTATTGGCATTATTTATTGGCATGAGCGTTTCCAACCAAAATGGTTTGTTACTTCATAAACAATTTTGAAGTAATTCCAACATTCCAGCAGTAAATATGTTCTCTATTTGAGAAATCATTCAAAGGGGCACACTATGATTGTATGATTGTATATACAATATCCTATAATGAACTTATACTACACTACCCAACACTCAAAAAACAAGATTTAATTAATAGGTATCCTGAAGGTAATTCGGGCACCAAGGTGAGGCTTTGAAAATCCTTTTGAGACCTTTTTTCACATTTTCAAAATTCTGCACATATTCTTAAAGACTGGAGTGAAAAAATCAAGAATATTATTTTAAAGTAATTCAAGCTTTTTTTAAAAAAAAAGCATTTGCTCTAGGAGAATATTCAACAGCACCCATACTCCATTTCAATGGCTACTGCTTTGTAGTGGAATGGTTCAAAAACACTGAACAAAATGAACCGTATCTCTGATCACTCAGCTGCAATTTCCCTAATTAGAGAAAACTAAATTAAGCTTTGTGTGATCTGTATTATCTATAGATCTTAAGGTTAAAAACAAGGTCATTTTGGATGGTGGCTCGATTGTTTGTTTGTATGTTTAGTAGACAGTAATTAATAATCCCGTCTTTGATCTACATGTTAAATAAAGGTGCCTGCTTTAGAATATCAGCATCCACTTCAAGCAAATGGCAGCTACTCAAATAGCAACTCAGTACAGGCCTCTACTACTAGTTCCTGGTCTTGCCTGGAGTGCTTCGTCCCTTTCTTAATGAGCTGTAGTCCATGTTCAAATATTATGGTATTTTTGTAACTTCTATTAATAATATTGGACAATCTTACCGGTAATTTAATAATCTAACTCCTAGTTTTATCAACCCGCAATTATCTTATATATGATTTTTCAGTACTTTTTATCAAAGTGATTTTTTGTAACCAGCCATTTCCAGTATGTAAATAAAGTGCTGTAAGACTCCTACTCAGACATCAGTGGCAATATCTTTTGAGTTTAAATCATCACTTTCTTGTGACCATGTACAGGGTTGTCAGAGAAAGCCTGGTAGAACGGAAAGATATAATTAGGGCTAAATGTGTTTTGATGGCAATTTCCTTTCATGGAACATGTTAAAGTTAATTTCATGTTCTCAGTAATTAATTGGCACAGTTATTGATACTGCCACATTAATGGACATTACAATATAAATGTATATACAAGGTGTTAGTGTTTTAGTTCTGTGAACATGACTTTAAAAATAGCAAAACACAAATGCTGCAGTCACTAGTAGTAGGTCAAACAATTATATCTGAATTTAATGATATTCTAAAAAAACCCTCAGATCTTAGCTGGAAGTGCTCTTAAGCTTCTCCTCAGCTTAGTTTAGAGGGCACACCAGAGAGGTGATGAACATGGTGGAGACCTTATTCTCCATATTATAAGATTAATAATGACTGTGTAACAGATGTGACTTGTTTTGTTGTGCAATCATCAAAATAAATTACTAGCAACATGTTACATTGTTGATTGTGGTAACACTTCTGGACATTCAAATGCTTTATGAATTATCTGCCTCTAGTGTACCTCATTTCCATGTTTAATTTGGTAAATTGTAGCTGCAACATAGAATCCTGTGATCTTATTTTATTTTATTTCAATCTCCTTTCTAAAGGCATTTCTTTTAACTTGTTAACTTGAATGAAGCTTAATCTCCAAGACAGGTTTTTGAGAACCAACAGGAGCAAGGGTGGCTATTTGGAACTCATGTTAAGCTACACAGTCCAGATATTAATGGTTTAAAGAAAGGGCTTATTACTTGCCAACTGGATTTGGAATTCCTAGAGCAGTGGTGTACATTTGGTTAGGATATCCTTGGTTTTGAAAAGTAAATGTTGCAGGGGAAAGTTCTCATTACCCCCTTCTGGTAAAAGGACTACAGTATATTGTATGTAAATGCAATGTTAGAAGAAAGCAGGGGGAGAGGGGGTCATATAAAAATAAATCCTTATCTAAAAATAATGTTTCTTTATCCTTGTTATCCACAGCAAAAACAACATTTCACTAGATATAATGGCATCTGATGAAGTCAGTATCTTTTCAGAGCAATTTGACACTTTTGCAGACAGTTGATTAACATGGTTAAAAACATTGTGTGTCCTTCACAGATCATACGATTTCCTAAGGTTAAGAGAAAGTCCAACTCAGATTAAGCTGTGAATCCCACTTCAGGATACTGTAACAGGTACGAGACCCTTCCGAGGCCATATGGTGACAGAGGGCAGTGACACTTCCCCAGGGCCTTGTCAGGCATAGCCGCAATCTATTGTCGGGCGCTGTTGGTGAAAACTGATACTCACTCAGTATAGCTCAGCAGAAGCTGCTGGAAAGATAGCATCAGGGAAGCAGAGATCATACCAACTGTCTTCTGCTCATTCCCCCCATTCTACCCATTACCCATTTCGTCTAGAAAATACTGTACTGTATCAGGCTTTTTCAAATTAAATTAATTCATTTTCCTTTTTTGACTCATTCGCCCCAGGAAATGAAGTCATTATAAACTCATAGGAAACTGACCACCTATCATTTCAATCTAAAATTATAATATAAAATTGAGTCATTTCTTTACTTGACAGTATAGACTATAAACCTTATCAAATCTTACACTTAATCCTATCATTTGCCTGGTATTAAGAAATAAATAGATTTAATTTTTGAATCATAAGGAAACAACTATGTGATTGTTATTCAATTGTAAATTCAATTATTCAATTTAAAGCATTTCTAACCGATTTAGATAACCTGGCATTCGCAATTGTAAAAAGAAAAATAATATTTTATCAAAAAAGATCAATAGTTTGCCTTGTCATGCATCAGGTAATGATTTAAAATTTGTTCTAGTGATAAAAAAAACACAACACAAAAAACATAACATTGACTTTAAAAAAATCTGTTAACAGAGAAAAAAAGCATATGCTTACTGAAATCTGCTCATAGCAGATGGTGTATCCACTATGATAACCTTTCCCTTTAATGACAAACATATTCCTATGATCTTAATATATGTGGAAATTAAATATCTTAGTATATATACTGTATACTGTATGTAAAGGACTTAGAACTGTGCTTGCTTTAGTCCCTAAAAACCTCATGAAGCTTTTTATTTCATTTTTCAATAATATTTCAATTTCAATCCGGTTCTGGCCGAGGGGAACGCTGGCGTGTTCGGCTGCTGCTCTTCTCACCAGTGTTTCATTTTTTTATCTACATTTTTTTTTTCTTTTTCTTCTCTGCAACACGAATTATTTATTGCAATCCGCTTCACGTTATCCACTCCACGTTGCAATTTACATATACGACTTCCACTTGCATTGTGACTACTGCCGACTAGTTCCTGATGAAATTGCTCAACTGAAGACCTGCTATTGCCTTTCTCTGGTCTTGGATTCATTGAACATGTC
This sequence comes from Lepisosteus platostomus, assembly GCF_059453375.1. Lineage (NCBI taxonomy): Eukaryota > Metazoa > Chordata > Actinopteri > Semionotiformes > Lepisosteidae > Lepisosteus > Lepisosteus platostomus. Next base: position 42,162,533 of record NC_142614.1, on the reverse strand, counting down.
TCTGAGGTACTGTACACCGCACTCCAACTGCTTCAACTGAAACAAATTTACTTCCTGGTAAAAGACACATTTGATTATTGCCATATTACTGTGAGGCGCTACTTCCATCGCAGCACAGGACACCGTTTCTTTCATTCATCGGCCAGCGGAGTCTCTATCCCTGCCTTTCGGCGCACGACTGTAAGTCCTTCCGGTACCAGCGCCGAACTCAAAAATCTTCTCTCACTACCACGCCTGGAACGCACTCCACTTCCACCTGAATCCCTGAGACTGGCCGGATCAGCGCTACTCAGTACCCGCTCCATAAACAACAAGGCTCTTCTTTTATGTGACATTATCAAAGAAAACAAATTGACTTTCTGTGCTTAACCGAAACCTGGCACAGACAAAACTATGGACTGCTGTTTAACCAGCTAGTCCCTCCTGGGTATGGTTTGTTGGACCTTCCGTGTCTCTCAGGCAGAGGCGGGGGCATCAACCATTTTTACAGTTTAAGTCCCATTACTATACCTCTTCCCTCTTCTTTTGAGTGTCCTGTTTTAAATGTCTCTATACCCCCAATCTACTATAATTGCCGCAGTTTATAGACCACCCAAACCCAGTGAAGCCTTTTTAGGTGAGTTTGTTCATTTACTCTAATTTTTATGCGTTAAGTTTCAAAGGATTCTTATTCTAGGGGACTTTGACTCAAAGTCATCCAGTCTGGCTAAAGTAGTTTTTCTCTATTGGGATGTTTTGATCTTACTCAGTTTGTTTGTACCACTACACGTAACAAAGGACACACCCTAGATTAAATCATTGCAAACAACCCTTTTGTCTCCCACTGCTCTTCCCTTGATCTAGGCCTCTCTGACCACTTAGCTATTCTCTTCAATCCTGGTTCTAACACTTCTCCCTCATGCTCTGTAAATTTCCGCAACTGGTGATCAATTGATCAGCCAAGGTTTGAAAATTCTGTTCTAACCTCCTTATCTTGTTTCGCTTCCTCTGAACCTCTAGAGAACAAAATACAGTTACTTGACAGTGCTCTTTTATCTACCCTTGACACCTTTGCTCCTCTAAAAACTCGAACCATCTCCTTCTCTCGCCCTGCCCCCTGGCCCCCTTCAATCTATGAAGGCAGTCTCCCGCAAACTTGAGCATAGGTGCATCTTTCTGGCCTGAATGGCCTCCAAAGGGCGGAGCGGAGGCAGGGTGGCTATCTGTACCTGTGGCAGGAAGGTTGCCAGTTCGTATCTCACGGCCGGCAGATGAATCCTACTCCTTTGGGCCCCTGAGCAAGGCCCGTGTCCCCAGCTGCTCCAGGGGTGCTGTATAAATGGCTGACCCTGCGCTCTGACTCCAAGCTTCTCTGCTTGTCTGTGTGTCTCATGGAGAGCAAGGGGTATGCGAAAAGACAAATTCCTATGCAAGAAATTGTATATGGCTAATAAAGTGATCTGAAATGTACATTATCTTGGAGAGATTACTTGTCTGAATATAAGGTTACAATAGAGTCTGCTAGATCCACCTACTTCTCTCACATCATTCAAAATTTGATTCAATATTCAATTCTGGATTAACATTTGACCCACATGTGCAGCATATTGTCAAAACATCTTTTTTTCACCTCAGAAATATCGCAGACTACACCCTATGCTATCACTAACTGGCTGAAAAGCGGATCAACACATTTGTGTTCTCTAGAATTGACTACTGTAATGCTCTACTCGCTGGGGTATCTAAATTTACTTTGAACAAACTGCAGTATGTCCAAAATTCAGCAGCCAGAATCCTGACCAGGTCAAATGCAAGTGATCACATTACTCCTATCCTGGAGTCCTTGTACTGGCTTCCTGTCAAATTCTGTGTTGACTTTAAAATCCTCATGCTCACCTATAAGGCTCTGCATGGCTTGGTACCTCAATACCTGTCTGAACTATTATCGCCCTACTCCCCACCTCGCAACCTTCGCTCTTCAAATTCTAGTCTCCTTACTGTCCCCCAAGAACGTCTACATTGTATGGGTGACAGGGCCTTCTCCTGTTATGCCCCCAAGCTCTGGAACTCTCTGCCCAAAGATATCAGAGAGTCACCGTCTCTAAACTCATTCAAATCCAGACTCAAAACATTCTTCTTAAGAAAAGCCTTTTCTTAACTATTCCATTCTTCACCCCTATGCCTTTCTTAGTACCACCATCCTCTGTCTCCTCTGTATATTTTAATTGTTTTAACTTACATATTCTTTTTATTTATTGTTGTTCACATTCTGTAAAGTGCTTTGAGAAGCCACATTTAAAGGCGCTATATAAAATAAAGTTTTTTATTATTATATAAAATTCCCAAAACAACCCCAGACATCTTTTCTCCACCATCAACAGTTTGCTAAAGCCAAACTGCCTCACCACATTACCTGCTTCATCGCAACTTTGCAACACATTCTTAGATTTCTTTACCTCCAAGATTGACAACATCTGGCATAACATTCTCTCCACTAAGCATATAATTTCCATTCCCACATTCCCTCATTCCATCCCTCAACAACTAGTTACACACATGAAACCCACCACATCTATTTTAGACCCCATTCCCACCACTTTATTTCAGTCCTGTTTCTCTTCTCTCTGTCCCATTGTCCTCAATATTATAAATGAATCCTTGAGCACTGCCGTTGTACCAACAGTCCTCAAAACTGCTGCCATTACCCCAATTCCAAAAAAGCCTACTGTCACGATTATAGTCCCCCCTCCTTAAGGGTGCTCCAGCCCTTTCACTTGAGACTTTATTCTGTGCACCTGATTCCTATTCCCAGCCCACCTTAAAAGCCAGGCGCTGACGCTCATCCGGGCTCTGCATCTGATTTCCGTATCGTGCGAGTCCTGGACCTGGAAGCGCCTGGTCCCGTTAAGGTTTTAATCTCAGTTCCCGTTCCTGTTCCCTGTCTGCCGGTTCCGACCCGGCCTTCGTGTTTTAATTCCGAGTTTTGATGGATCTCCTGGTTTTGGACTTACTTGTGTGTTTTTGGATACTCTAAGGATTACTCTTTGGGATTGTTCGCCTCGGCCACACCTCCCCCGTGCACCAGCGCACCTTGGACACGCCCCCCTGTCTTCAGCCCCGTATTCCTGCATGATGTTTCCCTAGTGTTTCCCCACTCCTTCGGATTGTGTCGTCCGCATAGGGTCCGGAAAGAACTGTTCGTTACAGAATGCAGAACCAACACCTGGACCCCACGGACGGCACCCTGGCAGCCTGGATTCCATCATTTTTTTTTCTCCCCTTTTTTTTCTTAGGGCTTCGGAGCCGCCCTGAAAAGGAGGGGCGTACTGTCACGATTATAGTCCCCCCTCCTTAAGGGTGCTCCAGCCCTTTCACTTGAGACTTTATTCTGCGCACCTGATTCCTATTCCCAGCTCACCTTAAAAGCCAGGCGCTGACGCTCATCCGGGCTCTGCAACTGATTTCCGTATCGTGCGAGTCCGGGACCTGGAAGCGCCTGGTCCCGTTAAGGTTTTAATCTCGGTTCCCGTTCCTGTTCCCTGTCCGCCGGTTCCGACCCGGCCTTCGTGTTTTAATTCCGCGTTTTGATGGATCTCCTGGTTTTGGACTTACCTTTGTGTTTTGGATACTCTCTAAGGACTACTCTTTTGGATTGTTCGCCTCGGCCACACCTCCCCCGTGCACCAGCGCACCTTGGACACGCCCCCCTGTCTTCAGCCCCGTATTCCTGCATGACGTTTCCCTAGTGTTTCCCCACTTCGTCGGATTGTGTCGTCCGCATAGGGTCCGGAAAGAACTGTTCATTACACCTACATGGCTGACAATCTAAACAATTTTCGCCACATCTCCAACTTACTCATTCTTGCAAAAATTCTAGAACATGTTGTCACATTTCAGTTACATAACCACTTCATGGCAAATAACCTTTGAGAACCCCTCCAATCTCGCTTCCGTCAACTTCACAGCACAGAAACTGCCCTGGTCAAAGTCAGGGCAAACTCTCTTAATGGGTATAGGTCTGAAATTGCTCGTTAAGTCTGGTGTTCCTCAGGGCTCAATACTGGGCCCCTTGCTCTTCAGCATTTACGTTTCCATGTAAATCTTTTAAGATCACATGGTCTCAGCTATCATTTCTGTGCTGATAATGCTCAAATATACATCCATACCAAACCCAACACTGATGTGGCTGTCTCTATTCTAATTGCATTTCGGACATAAAAACTCGAATGACTCAAAATCTCCTTCATCTTAACTGTGACTGACGTCATGCTTATTGGCACCCCCCATCAACTTTGTAAAGCCAATCCTGTAACCCTATCTGTAGATGGATGTAGACCCTATCTGCAGTCTAAATTGAAAAACATGATATTTGATTCTGGCTTAACATTTGACCCACATGTGCAGCATATTGTCAAAACATATTTTTTTTCACCTCAGAAATATCACTAGACTATGCCCTGTGTTAGAACTAACAGTGGCTGAAAAGCTGATCAACACATTTGTGTTGATCTGAATTGACTACTGTAATGCTCAAACCAGAGGACAAAGGAGGTGCTGTTGTGGTGTGGCATAAGGACCTATATATGTTTAAAGTCTCTAAACAACTAACTGACACTTCTGCCTCCAACAGGACCCTACCACTGACTACCAAAAGGAAGTGGTATCCACCATCTCCATTCTTATCAGCAGTAAGGACCTCCCCCAGGAGGCGAACCGGCTCATCATTGAACATCCGCAGATATCTCAGTTTTACCTCCTCCCCAAAATCCACAAACCGAACACCCCTGGACGCCCCATCATATCCGCATGCAACTGTCCGACTACTTACATCTTGGGCTTTCTCGACAGCCTCATGAGACCACTGGTTGAATGTCTTCCCTTATACATCAAGGACACCAACTATGAGCTCCAACTTTTAATTATTTCCAATTTCAGGGCCCCGCGTGCTACATTTTTACCATGGACATCACATCTCTTTACACCATCATTCCCCATAATGACGGCCTTACAGCCCTCAAGCACAGGCTGGACAAATACACAGTGCTTGATCCACCCACCCACACCCTGGTACGCCTTGCAGAATTGGTTCTCACACTGAATACATTCTCATTCCATAAAGGATTGAATACATCCTTTTTTACCTTTAGGTTAGTGGAGTTGCCATGGGCACCAGAACAGGACCCAGCTATGCCAATATTTTTGTTGGCTGGGTAGATCAACGCTTCTTCGCTTCCTACACTGGCTATGTCCCTGACCTCTACAAGTGATACATTGATGACTGAGTCAGTGCCACCACATGCTCTAACGACCAGCTTGAGCATTTTCTGCATCATTTCACCAACCTCCACCCATCCCTCAAATATAAAGTTAACATATCTTCCACTTCTCTTCCATTTCTAGACATCAACTTCTCCATTAACTACCCCCGACTCTCTACTTTGGTCTATTACAAATTCACACAGCTATCTCCTGTGTCGCTCATTTCACCCCAAACACACTAAAAACTCTCTCCCTTTTTCACAGTTCCTTCAGCTACAACAATTATGCAGTGACAACACCAATTTCCAGAAGCCCTCAAAATGTACTCATTTTGCATCAACAGAGGATACCCTAGCAGTGGTATTGACAGAGCCCTTGCCCGAGCCAAAAACACCCCTCGGGCTATCAACTCAATCAGGAACTCCAGCCGTAACAACCGCATTCCTTTGGTGCTTCCTTACCACACCAACACACTTCCTATCCCCAGGACTATTAACAACAACCTTTCCATCCTACAGGATGATCCCTCCATTGGGGCCCTCTTTTCTGACAACCCCATCATCTAATATCTTCGACCACCTAATCTGCGTAACCTTCTCAATCTCCTCTGTGTATTGTAATTGTGTCTTATCCTGTGTCTTATCCTGAGAAGCTACCTCTAAAGGTGCTATATAAAACTTAAGTTTATATTATATATTATATATACATTTGGTTTAGTTAGAAATTATTAATTACAAGTCCCTTTTGTAGTTTTCACTCTCTGTAGCATATTTGACATTTAATTAACTCACCTTCCACAAAACATCTAATATGTTGTTTTTAACCAGGCTTCTGGTGTATTTGTCTACACTTATTTCACATTTCTAATATAGTGGTTAAATGAAGCTTTATTAAAATGCATTATTTTCAGCATACCACCTGCAATTCTTATAATGAGAAACTAAATAACAATTCTAATTAGAAAAAAAAACTGTGCAGCCATCATAATTCATGCCAGCTTTTCTCAATTATTGTGTCAAGGCTGTACTCTAACTACCTGTATGTAAAAACGGGGAAATGAAATCTAAGTAAATATTCCCCCGAATTAAAAAAAATCCTTGAACTGCTGGAAGACTATTAAATAATGGAGCTAATAGAGCATTTTGTTGTGTTGTCCCTTTTTCATGTTAGGCAACAGTACATTTTAATAATTTATTAAATAAAAAATCTCTAAGATTGTAATCTCTTCCTGGTACAGAATCCAGGAAAAACGTGGGAAATAGGATTATCAGAATGGTTTCACAGTTATGACAATCAGAATTCTAAAAAAGGATTCAATTACTTAGTAACCAGGTTGTCCTTTATGAAAGCAACCATGGTAAAAAAAACAAATAACACCAGCATGTTATTTATCATGCTATTATGTAATCTTACTGTACTTTTTAAACATGACGGATTTACACTTAAGGTAATTCTAAGAAATATACACAGCATTGTAGTAAAATAAAATCCTCGTACAATTGCAAGACAGTTTCAAACTCCAGAAACCTAACAGAAGTAATATCCTATTCCACTGTGTGAAGGCATGAGGTGAGCTCTCTGACTATGAGTGACAGTTAATCTACAGTAAATGAGTACCTTTGTTGAGTTGCAGCCAGGATTCAGAAAAATGATATATTTTAATAAAAATTCAAATATTGCAAAAGAAAGAACAATAATATTAAAATATTACCTTCAGGTTAGTGGAGTTGCCATGGGCACCAGAATTTTCAAACAATAAATCAATTTGAAAATAAAATCCCCAAAGGAGAAAATGCTAGGTTGTGAGTTAAAAAAAAGCATTATATAAAATAAAACACCTTCAAGGCTATCTACCTCTGAAACATGAACTGTGAAAATGTAATTTCACCACATACTGTAGCTAACCTTTATAGAGAAATGTTGTTAAGTATGCTTCAAAATAACTTCATTTTCATTGCACCAATAGAATACATAAGTATGAAAAGAAATAACAAATGACTGGTAAAATACTTCAATGCAACAATGGTACACATCAAATTGAAAATTTTGAAGCAATTTAATAAGAATATTACTTGGAAAAGGCACAAACTAATTCTGGGAAAGGATTCCATTTACATATTACCCAACTGCAAGAAAAAAACCCTAGAGATTTCACCCTTAAGACCATATACATTGGAAAGGCAATCCTGATTGTATTTTAATATCACAATGGCTTTTGGCATATAAAACTCAAATTAATTTAAAAAATAAGAAAGGAGTGAATAGTCCATTAAGTTAGGAAGCTATAATCTCCCTTGACATAATATTTGTTAAGTATCATTTTATTAGATAAATGGACATTTTTACCAGTCAGTGCGTATACAGTATACAGTATTTATTAGTTATAAACAAAAAACAATATAAAGGAAATCCTACTTTCACTAGATGTTTCTTTTTTGAATGTTATAAGCACGCCTTGCAAAATCAGTATTGCTTTTAGGTCTAAAACCAGTCAAAAGTGTAAACCAGTAGCAGGTCATGAAAGGAGTTTAAGTTAATTAAGTTTTTTTTATTTAATGACTGCGAATGTTATAGCAGATCTGACTGTTGCTGTGTCAAGGATACTTGTTTTGGTTATGGTTAATATTCCTGACCAAACCGAATGAGCCTTGTAGGGTTACTCTGATAGTGGTGGGTATTATTGGTGAAGGATATTACCGGTCAACTTCTTAGGTTATTATTTGTGAAAGGTTAGGTTTAAGATGGAAGGAGAGACAGAGTTAATATTCTCTTCCGCAGAAGGAGACTATTTAGATAACCATTATTTGCTTTCAAATCTCAGTGTGGTACTGAGAATTTTGTTTGGATGGGAAACAAGGATATCAATAGTCTTAGAGAGTGTTCTAGAAACAGAGAGCACCTTGCTATTTATAGAGAAAGGACTGATTGTTTATGGCTCTTAAAATAAAGTTAACAGTTTCTGAATCCTGCCTGATGGTAATAGTTTCCAGTTTATGGTTGTTGACGTTTGGTCTCCTGATTATAATTTACTGTTTGGTGTAGTCTGTGGTTTGTGTTTTATAAATTAGGGTTTATGAAAATTACTCCCCATAGGAAAGCTTGGTGTGTCATTGTAGGTTGAGTATCCAATCTGGAAATTAGCATTGCTTTTGGTTGTGGTTGAGTGACTTCAAAAGCAAAGTTGTAGTCAAGTTGTTGGTCAAGGAGTGTTTGCCATGGAGCTTATGCTGCGGCAAAGCACAAACCTTGTTACCAGTAATGTTTTCATAACATTTTTTGTTACACACTAATAGGTTCCCTCAATTTGTTTGAATATCTTCAGGCCCGGAATTAGGTATGGTTGCTCTCCGGTATACTAATGTCGCAGGATGTGGACCATTGAGACAGTAAAAGGATGTGATTGATTGGGTTATGTTGATTGTCGGATGGTGCCAATGTTGCCTCTCACTCAAGGTTTGCAACTTCAGTTGTTCTAATGAATACAGTCTAGCAGGGAACAGTCAGTAATAACGGTCACACCCAAGTTGTTCGGGAAGCAATTCGGTACTGATGCTTGGAGTCGCTGAGCGAGTTTTAACCAGACAAAGGGAGGAACAGGGAGAGCCGGAGAGTGAACAAAGAAGTGAGAAGGGCCCATGACACCTAAGCTCGGCAGTCTCACACCCCTCAAACAACACAAGCTTCCTCCTGGTAAAATACTGGGCAAGACCATTTCTGATAGGGACAGTGTGGAAAACCCCCTGAGGGAGATTGGCTAAGGAGAGGAATAAAAATATCTAAGTGTGCCCCCGTTCCCACAAGACAGTGGCGACGACACAGGCAGCCCAAGGGAAGCAGAGTGAGACCACTGAGGCAAGGAGCCATTGGTTCAGGAACTGACAACCACGGGAGACATTGGCATTGGAACAGAACATTACTGTACAGAGAATTTTAATGGCCGAAGGCAAAGAGCAAAGAAACCGGCCCGGCTACAGCCTGCAGGAGGATTTCTATGTAACCTGAACAAAGACTGGGGAAAATGGACTGGATGGTTAACCTCTACTTCAAGTGGGTCATCAAAGACTTTACATGTACTAAGAAGAACCGTTCGAGTGGCTTCTCTTCAGTACTTTACAGAAAAGACTGGTGTCCCTCTGGATTCATTATGGACCTTCGAAGGACCTTTTGTTGCTGCGAATGCTGTTTTCATTGTGTCTTTGGGTGATAGTGAATGTGAATGTAATTAGAAAATAAAAATGGCACTTTTACGATACAAATGCTTGTCACTGGTCTGTGTGTGCATTGGTGATTCTGGGAGATAAACAGAACCTGTGGTAATGTAGAGGGGCCCTAGCACCCCATTTGTATTGCTAGGTGGCGTAGTTGTACATGAAGCAGCAACATTCCTTGACCAAAGGGCTTACCTTACTGTGGCCAGGCCTAATTAATGTATAGTAGGGTCTCGACTTTTGGGCCTGGTATGGAAAAAGAGCAGAACGGGATGATTCCTAGCTGAAGGTTGTTAAAAGCAACATTTATATTAGTGGCACAATAGAATAGGTTTGTAAGAGAAATCTAGCTAGTGAGTAAGTCTCCCCCCACGTCAAGGTACTGTACCTACTGCCCAGTATCTGGATCTCAAACATTCTTTTTATATTGTAACAAACACTCCAAATTCTGTGTCTGCAACATGGAAAATGAGAGGCAGGAGACAACTTTAAAGGCTTTCTGACAGTTATATTGTCTGTTTCATTACAGTGCAACATTATTATCACAGGCAGAGAGAGAAGAATTGTGTTGTTTTTATTAGCTAATTACTATATGTTTGTTATTTCTGTTGTTTCTTTTACTTGATCAATGTTATTGAAATTAACGTAAGGAGGGTTATTAACAGTACGTCTTTAACTACATAGGTACATACTATATATTGTAGTACATTATGCGACAGTATAGGGGTGGACAAGGTTATACAGTCATCCCTCGCTTTTCGCAGGGGATAGGTTCGAAGACTTTCCGTGAAAAGTAAAAATCCATGAATTATTGACCGCCCTCTCCAAAACAGCCCCAATCCCAAAATGCAACATTTTAGTATTTTTCTAATCAAAGTTAATTAAGAGAACATTCTAGAGCATTATGCTTGATTTTCACATTTTTTGACACATGGAAAGGGAGGGGGAAGATGAAGGAAAGGCATAAAAGTCTTCATTACAAATGAATAACTTATAAAAATATTTTTTCTGCCCAAACAACTTTATTAGTATTTTAAACATTTTTTATACAGTTTTTAATGTTTCTTTGTTATTAAATCTCTTTTAGTCATTTAATAAAATAAAAAATGAAATGATATGAAAAGCAATTAATTTTTCACTCACTTTTAATGTCATGTGATGGGGAACAGCTTTTTCCCTTCAACATCTTGAACAGATTTTCTTTCTTTTGTCTAAAATGTCTAAAATTGCAACTTTCTCTGCCAAAGTCATCACTTTCAGGCATCTTTTAGGTCCAGGATTACTAGGAGGAGAACTAGAAACACGATTGGGTCCCATATTTATTAAAAATAACGGATATGGGGTACACAAAACTTCACTTGAACAACGAAACGCAGAGATTTCACAGACACAAAAGGCACATAGGTGGACTAATACACAACGCAGGGAAGTACAGGGAATTTTTTTGGGGGGCCGACCCACGAATAAACAAACCTGTGTACCTATTCGCGAAACCTACTGTATTGTACCCCCTGACCCAAATTTGAATTCTCAATCTGCTTGTACAGGTCCTGTTTGTTCCAAAAGATCTCTCAAAGTCTTGTAACCCTAAGCCGCTCTTCTCTCCAGCAAGCTTTTAGCCACAAGTTACATTTCCATTTCTCTTCTTGCTTTTATGCGCTTGTATTTGGCACTGGTAAAATTCCTTAAACAACCCACATAATTGCTTTGCTCCTACATTTCTCAATTGGAATTGCATTATCATCAATCCATCTTTTCATATGTTACCCACATAATTGTTTTGCTCTTGAAATTCTTCAATTGGAATTGCCCAAATATCAATTCATCCTTTCATATGTTATATGTTCCAGTGTGCACCGTGACAATTGACTACCCGTGGAGCCAGTCTGCTTGCTCAAGAAGGCCTGAATTCTGTCACCAGGTAGTACGTAGTACAAGGTTCCCTATCACTTGTGCAAAAGACACTCTTTATATCTGTAAATCCTTCACCACATTGTGCAGAGTAGAAAAGTAATGAGTCAAAATACATTTCTGTATCTTTCTCGTGTTTTTACTTCCCATTTCAATCTTGAAATGTATGTTCATGTTGGCATATAATGTCACACATAATCTTTACAAATTTAGTTGCCAGATATTTGTCCAGCTCCCAATGTACAGTTCTGAAGTGGCTTTTGCAGCTCTTTATACATTTATATTTTTTGCATATTTGACAGGTTTGCTACCTATATCACAGTTAAGTCACATTCCATACAGTATCCCGTTAATGAAATTAGCTTTGATTCCTACACATACAGTATTTATGTGATTTTTCAAAATTTATGTGATTTAACACATTACAATACATAAAAGTATCAATGCATAACTCAATATGGCTGACAATGATTGGCAATATTTCTGCTGTAACGATTGTAGTCCCTCCTCCTTAAGGGTGCTCCAGCTCTTCCTTGTGTGCCCCATTCCCCTCACCGGTCCCCTGCTCCCAGTCCACCTTAAAAGCCAGGCGCTGACATTAATCTGGACTCTGCATCTGATCTCTGTATCGTGCGAGTCCAGGACAAGGTTAAGGTCCCGATAAGGTTTTATTCTCTGTTCCCGCTCCCCTTCCGCCAGTTCTGACCCGGTTCCTGTTTTTAATCCCTTATTGGATGGATCACCTGGCCATGGACTTTTGCCCTGTTTTGGTTTCTCTTTTGGACTCGTCAATGGATTGTTTGCCTTGAACTCACCCTCCTGGACACCTGCGCACTTTGGACACACCCCCCCCTTCGTATTCATTCCCGATTCCTGCATTACTTTTTCCTAGTGTTTCCTCACTCCATCCCAGATTGTGTCGTCCGCATAGGGTCTGAAAAGAACTGTTCGTTACATCTGCATTCCAAGCATAATGGGTTAGGAAGATACTTATAAAACAAAACGTGTTAGTGCAAAGAGTACTTAATCCTTTTTTTTAACCCCAGTGAATGCTGAAGATACTATGGTACATTAACAGACACTTTTTATACAGAAATGACACAAGCGTGAAAAGATCTTCTGACATTCTTGCATTGGGTTTAAAATCGCAAGGGTCATTAATACAAAGCACAAAAGAAATGAAGATCTTTAAGTTTAAAACTTATGTTTCATTTTTAAATACTGTTAAAACATTAGAAAATCCCTGATACAGACAGAAATTAAAATGTATTAATGTAATTTGCAAGTATGCAGTACATTAATTTAGCTATGGTATTTTCATGTTTACTTTTTACTAAATAATGTTTGAAGTTGAGTACATGAATAAATATATTTTCATATTTATATACAGAAAGACAGAACAAGAGGGAGTTTTTTTTTCCTTTTTCTAAGGCAATTTGGTTAGAGCATCAGACCAAATAGCAATAAGTGAGCAGAAGGCAGCAGAAAACACACGGCACAAAGAGTTTTTTGATTGTTCAGATGTTTAAAGAGTAGACTACTGTGTTTGGTTCTCAACATATCAAATGCTTAATCATTAAGTGGCAATCCTGTATCCTGTCTGTTTTCATGCACTGCAAACCTCTCTCCTACTGCCTAACCATTCAGTTATTTATAGCTTCTCTTGGTCAAGCCTTATGCTGTTCTAAGCAATTACAGTGCCTGCCATGAAAACAGATGAATAAATATGACAAAAGCTTTTCAAAAAAACATTCCTCATAAATAGTCCTCTAGTTCTATTTTATGTCCAGTACAACTTTATGCTGGAGATGGTAGAACATGCTTATTTACTAAAGGTGAGAACTAACTGTTCTCTTCTTCTCCTATTTTTGCTCACTCTTATGATTTATTATATTATAATGAGATCATGGGAGATTATCATGGGAGAGTCAGTTCCATAATAGATTTAGCAAACGTCGAAGTTCCTGTCACATTGTATTGATTGTACATTTTCACATAAGCCTTAAAGAGCAGATGCCTTTAAAACACACACGACTAGACATGAACACATACACATGCAGGCACACAAATGTATGCACAGCAGCATAGAGGCTCAACTGAATTTTTTAGAGCTGTCATTCACAGGCACTGCAGAAGTCCATTTGACAGTAATATTTTGCTCGGCATGACATCTCATTTATTCTCAGTAATCATAATTTCCTTTACACACCCTTACTTTGCTAACAGGACCTCATCTCTCCCTGTCATTTTTGATCTGGGAGGAACCCAATTTTTCAGGTCAGCGAATTGCATCCTGGAGACATACCATTCATGAGGGACTAGAGTGGGAATTTACATCTCAGCACAGAGTTTTCCCCTCCATTTGTTAGCATGCCAGGTCACTGAGTTGCTCTCTTGTCAGAGGCAAGATAATGGCTGCAGCACTACCTCCCACTTATAACACACTCAATGCTTCTGACCTTGTTTGATGGTCTGGATGCATTCTGATTTTTGACAGCCCTTGCAAACTGCAAGTAGACCCTAACCTGAACCTAAGACTTTGGACTAAAGCTTTAGTTAACCCTCTTATTGAAGTCCCAATGCTCTCGATATTACCTCGATCTTACTGCTATAGAAATAATTATTTTAAGACATTATTTTTCTGGACTAATTGTATTAAATTATATATATATATTTTTGTGTGCGTGACCTGGTTTACCTGCATGCGAAACTGTTAATTGTCTTTTATTTCCTATACTGTATATTATGTTGTGTCTTCCTGCTCATTTATTTGAAGGTTTTTGATATATTTTTACAATTAATGAAAATTTAAATATTGCACATAAAATAGAACTCTAAATGAGAATTCACAAGAGTTAGGCTTCAAAATAAAATACTTGAAGTTTTTCTCTTTTCTTCAGACACTATTACTTTTAATGAATCCATCAATTTTCTAACCACTTCAGCCAGAGCCTGTCCTGGCAAGCAATGGTTGCAAGGCAGGATCCACCCTGGATGAGACATCAGTCCACCACAGAGCACACACAGACACAAATGCAGACATGCACACACTCACACCAGGAGCCAATTCACCTACCATTTTGTCTTTGGGTTGTGATAGGAAACCAGACTTATAACTACTAACACACATTCATTCTATTTACATACTGTGTGTTTTCTAATTACAGCAACACAAGAAGAAAAAAACGAAGGATGCTAATGAAAGCGGATCATTTAAGCCTGTTTTGTTAATTTGGTAGATTAGTGAAAGTTTAAATCTGTTTTATTTTTGTTGTTTTTGTAATTGAGAACATACTGTACTTATATCTATATTTATGCTGTAGATACAACAAGACTGTAAAAGAGAAATATGTTTCTTTTTTCTAAGGCAATATGGTTAAAGTATCAGACATGATGGTAATAGTTGTTCTGAAGACAACAAAAAAACTATGAAAACACCCAACACAAAGAGTTTTTTATTTGGTTCCCAACATATCATGTTTAATCACTTAGTGACAATTCTGTTTCTGTTTTCATGTTCTTTGCACCTCTGTATCCTGCTTACCATTCAGTTAATTAGAGCTTAACTTGGTCAAACCATATGTATGTTCTAATCAATTACAGGTTCGACTATAATTAAGAAGATACTGTATTGTATACTGTACTGTGTTTAGTATTTGTTAACCAGTTCTCAATCTATGATACCTTGAATAACTCCTCTAATTTCTAGATTTTATGGAAAATTTAACTAGTCCTATTCTTAACATGTTGTATGCTTTAGCTTTATTTCCTTGATGCTGGTTCAAAGAATTCTAGCATGTTTGTTAAAAAAGACCTTCCCTTTCTCAATCCATGTTGGATGTTAAAATGTCATTGTGTTGAAAGTACTCTTCTAATGCCGTCTATCTTGTGCAATTCCACTCACCTATGTATATAAATCTTGCATCCAGGACTTCCCTTTACTCTCACATTCCTCCTTTCACCCAATTCACACCCTTGCAGCAACTCCCGAGCTCACTCCTTTCAATCGTGAGGGGGGTTTGGGCAGACTATCCTCATGGCTAGGCTGCCATACCCTCAGCTGTGCAAGTGATGCCAAATATTCAAAATATTTTGTCCTTCTATTGCATCTATCGCACTCTTTAGGATCTAACTAAAATACTGAAAAGTGTGTATTGCATAGTAGCTTCATTTTCTCATAGTTTTCTAGACCTGGGCGTATAAGCAGAGAGAGGGTACTTTGTTGAGTATAGAGAAAAAGATTCTAAAATGAAATGTAGAAGTCATTATTTGAACTTCACGTTTGAACATTTTCTTAACTTAGTTTCTGACATGTACTTAATGGTATACATGCCATTTCTATATCTACCAGTGTAGAGATCTGTAATGATTTATAGACATATAAATGCACAATTAAACAGAAACAGTATAAGACCTAAGGGCAGACATTGTTGCTAGAAAATCAAGTGTGCTTCTGAATCAAGCTAGAAGTCTCTTGGTGATTTAAAAGAATAAGGTCATGCACTAACTTAGCATAATAGAAATTATGCTACCTTATTTAATACATAGAATGAGAGGGCAATCCACAAAATGTTTGTTTTATTAACTAATTCAATTAATATGGTATTTTCAAAGAGTATTCTATAGTATTTCTACATGTTAAATGTCTATATGTCTCCTTATATGAATGCTCTATGGTTTATTGATGTTCTTTTAGTTGATGTTGCTTTTTACAATGATACTCTGAGGGAGATAGCTCATGAAAATATGTAACAAGGAGTACTGGGAAATAAAGCATGTTGCGCTAGACTCTTCAGCTTGTGAAGCACCATAATTTTTTCCTCTCCTTCAACTTGAGTTCTTTCTCAAGTGTTTTTTTTGTTAGTATTGTTATCATCCCCAATGACAATTTCCACAGAAAACCATCTCACCAATCACATATCATATGACACACAAAATGGAATAAAACAAATAAAAAACATGAACAGGAATTTAAGAAACTGATAGAACAGTATCATAATATTCTATAATGTACAGTAAATAATAACTCTATTCAAAACATCACATCAAATGTATACCAATTCTGAGAGGAAGCACATTAAAAATTTTATCAGAATGTCTGCATTTAAAAACTGAAAAGCATCTATTTTATTATTTAGAAAATACAGTCTGTGGACAGTGATCATGACTCATGCAGTATCTTAAAATAAAATTCCTTACTGGTGACAGCTGCGATTCCTCAAATAATAACTTCTTACCTGTAAAATCATGATCTCTTGCTATCATTTTGTCACTTTCAAGATTGTTTCATTTTATATTGTAACTGCAAAAATATCTTCGATGAGAGCAGTTTCTGTTATCAACTGCCATTGATAGAAACAATGGCTTAAAAGGTTTATTTTTGTACAGTTTCTATGGAAACTGTTTTGGTATCTGCTCAACATAGTAAAAAAATACCTGGGTAGACCAATACAGTGTGGAAAACCACAGCTATCAACACCATATTTAAGAAAACTCAGAAGACACAAGCAATCAAGAGTGTCCCAACATTCACTTTCAGTAATGCATTATGTAACATTGACCTGTTGCGAGTTCTGTTCCTCGCACTGAATCTGCGTAAGCATCCCAAACAAGATAAGAATTTGATCTGGGTCTCTCACAGAGACCAAGATTAATATTTGTTCATGTTATTGTCTTTACTATAATAAATAACTAAATAAATAACTAATTAATAACTAACCAATAAATAAATAAGTAGCAATCCATAACATTATTCATATTAATACCTGTAATGTGATAACTGACTGATAATGAGATGTCGACGGTGTAAAACAATACGTAATAAAAACAATAATGTTTGAGGTTATTTTAGATGAAAGAAAAAGTTATGGCTTCTAAGTGTTTATATTTTACACACATTATGATTCAGTTCTTTAACTTTATTAAATTAGACACATTTATGCTGTATTGATAAGGCTTACCTCTATGGCAAGTGAGGAAAAAATATTTTAATGGCAGTGATTTAATTCCCATTGTTGAATTTTCTCTTTTCTTGGAAATGTTGTTTTTCATGGTGCTTAGGCTTTGTTCTGATTTGTTTTGTAAATTGGACACAGAACAAACTACCGATGAAAAGTAAAGTAAAATCTTTATTACTTGGCCTGCAAGCACAATAAGGTGTAGAAATATATAGAACTAGTAGAAATGTATAAAAATGTACTGATTGTAAAATGTACTGAGCAAACATGAAGACATTCTTTCATCATCTCTTGTCCTCAGCCAGTTTAGTGCCAGGACCTCAGGAATCAAAGATGCTAAATGGATCTAAAGTAAAATCATATTAATATAAAATATTAAAATCAAAGCTAAAGTATAATCATATTGGTGCAATTCATGTTCACAATAGTTCTGTTGGTCTGGTATGAGATGATCTGGATTCCAGACTACCTTCTCACAAAAATGGTATAAATCAGAGACTTTGTGGTTCTCCGATCACATAAAAACACTAAATGTTGTAGCTTCAAATAATCTTAAGGGTAATAATTTAACTACTACTTTGTAATGTACTGATTCTAGCCTACTTACTACAGCCAAAGATCAGGCTCCACACAATAAAACACTGTAAAAAAAATTATTGTGCTTCTTGTCTTTGGAATACATTAACCAATTCATTTATTCATTTCCGTGACTACTAAAATGTTCAAAACTCAGCTAAAGGCTTTACCAAAACGTTTATAAGGTTCTTAATTCAGTCTTCATTTCACTGTCAGTTAGCTGTATTTTTTCCTTATGTGCTATGTGTATTACTGCATACAGTATGTATTATTGTTCTGTGTTTTCAGTTTCCTGAAAAGCAGCCACAAATACAATTTTGTTATTAGTAAACAACCATTTTGTAATGTTGAAAAACTGAAGTGAGATCGGATATGGGGAAATAGGTAATGAATTCCAGAAAGTTTTAAAAGTCACTACAGAAGAACTACAAAAGTACACAAGGCAACTTTGTAAAAATAATGTTGCAACAAACTAGCTAAAGCAAGTCCCACTCCTCACCCCTCACATCTCTTTACACATGGACTCTAGCTCACACAAGTAAAAAAAGAAACAGGGATAAATGTATAAAGCTATAAGTTCCTCACTTTGCCTACAGTATTTGTGTATTGTGTCAGGTTATCTGTATGAATGCATTATTAATCCAACAATACATTTTAATTTACAGTATCATAATGTTCTATAATGTAGCAAAGTTCTGAAACATAAGAGAACTTTGTAACAAACAACATGCAGTCTAGAAATATATTTGTGATTATTTCCTAACATAGATCAGGACCACAATATAACAGAAATCTTTGATTCTACTTAGTTATATTAAACTGTAGAATGTTGAAACTGCTTTCAAATTCAAATGGGTTTTGAACTGATTTCACTAATTATATCTACATGATAATGCCCATGCATATGTAACACTTTTATTTCCTCATTATCCACAGATTAACACATTTTACTTTTTTAGTTGTTCTTTTCTCTCTTCACTTGGGAGGTAATTAGTTGCTCAATGGCAGATTTGTGTCTTTTCTTTTTATGTTGCCATGGAACTCTGTTGCATTCACCAGATTCATGAGGTCAGCCCTAAATGATAATTTTAGTGAAATCTGAACCTAATTATACTTAAGGTTTTTGAAGATTCCCAATTGTTACTCTTTAGTGTGTGTTAGCCACTTTTCTGACCTTCCAGCTGAGTAACTGAGTAATATATCTCTTCCTGCTTGGATAGCAACTACACTTTCTACCGTATGAGATTTCCAAGTATTAGAAGCATTTCGTGATTGCAATAATTGTTTTCTTCCCACTTCCGATTGCACATATCAATAACAAACATGGTGAAAGGATCTCACCTGAAAAGATGGTATGATAATTTCTACATCCAAAAGAAGTCATAAACTCTTTTGGGAAACACAGCACATTACATTACATAAACTGCTCTTGCTCAAAAACTGTTCTTGCCAGTTAACTCCAAATGTTACGGTTATACTTTTAATGCTTAAAGGATGAATTCTGGGGTCAATCACCTTTTGTCACCCTGTGGCCTTACAGTTCCACAGTGTTAAATATAATTTGAGTCCCATGAATGTCTGATGCACTGTTGTTCCTGCATTTACTGTGTTAAGATGACCACATGACATTGCGTTTGGAACTTTACACAGATGGACAAACAAAACTTGTCAGATTTCAATACAACCTGGCAGAACTGTATCCTCCAGTAACTTCTGTAACTCTAGTGCTAATTCAACTACAATATGATACATTAGGGTGCCTGCATAAACCAATATAGACAACTGACTGCCCTTTTGTTCTTTTGTTGATATTCATTCCCATAAGGGAAACAGCAAACAAAAGTTTATTTTCCTCCGCCTCAGCCAAGTGGGTTAAGCCAAAGTTTTCTCTAAATTCAATAAATGATTCTACCATCACACAAACTTCAGCTGGCGTCATTCTTCGAGATTTTTTTTTATTCACAATTTTTGTATTTTGTATTTTTGTATATATAACAGAGTGATGCTCACCTAGCAATATAACGGGAACAGGATGCCTGGCTCCCTAAGAGAAAAAGGAGACAACTCTGGTGGGACGCTGAAAACAGAAAAGGAAAAGGGGGCCCAGACAGAGAAACAGAAAGTGAGAGAAAAGAAAAGTCCTAAAGTCCTAAAGATCTTGAGACAAAAAAATGCTTCTGAAAGAAGCCAGAAGGACTGCAGGAATGAGGGCAATCAAAGAAAAGACTAAAGTACATGGCAGGACTCTACAGAACAGGATCAGGAAACACTAGGCTGAGGGAAGGTGTCACAGACCAGGAAGAGAAATCAAAACAAAAGCCAAAAAACAAGATTAAAAAGCAAAAAACCCAGAGAAAAAATGCCGCAGACTGGGCAATAGGCATGTTCACATTCTAACACTGATATCGAAGTGGACAACCTGAGGAAAGCCAGACCATAGTCCGCTCACAGACACAGATGCCTGGAGTGATACCCAGTGAAAAGAATGGAGGAACGGCAGAACTCACCAAGCTGCCGCTGATATCGGAGTGGACAACCCAAGGAAAGCCAGACCGCAGTCCGCTCACAGACACTGATGCCCGGAGTGATATCCAGCAACCAGAATGGGAGAGCCAGCTCAACATTCAATCACTGATATCGGAGTGATCTACCCGAGGAAAGCCAGGTACAGGACCCGCTTACAGGCATGAAGATCGGAGTGATATCCAGTGATTAGAATAGAGGGGCTGAATAATAATAATTAAAAAATAGCCCAGAGCAAAAGAAAAAAAAGCTGCGGCAAGACAAAAAGCGCCGCTCGCGGGGTCAGTAGGTGGCTCAGCATTCTGTCTCGGACGTGGGAGAGCGGAAAAAAACCCATATGCGCAGCGGCGGAACGGGAAAAAGGCCCGGGCTCGTAAGTGTAAAGAGTTCAGGAGTGCCATATAGAAACCTATGCCCTCAGGTAGCGGACGTGGGGCGACCTGGTGCTAGGCGCGTCTCAGGACATCCGAACGTCAATGCTGAACGAGGACAGAGTGCAAGACCAGGAAATATATAGCCCAAGGGAAAGAGAGGGACCGGAAGGACACACCAGGCAGGAAACTAGGGACAGGACAGAGTAGGAGCGCCCTCTGGCTGCAGAGGGTGTGAGAGGAAGGATGACAGTACAGAAAGAGGCCTGGGGTCCTGGATGATGAAAGCTGCCCCCTGAAGCACGTCGGAACCTCAGGAGAAGAGCAGACCAACAGAAAAGACTCCAGGGTTCCAGGGCAAAGGCAAAGTTTGGAGTGGAGTGCAGACAGGACCTGAAACTGTAGCTGCAGTGCAGGGCAGAATGCAGACTGGAATTAGAATTGTGTCACAGGCAGAATGATGGTGTGGGCTTTAGAAATGCAGGCTGATTCAGCGGAGAAGGATGAGGGTAGTTCTTAGAGAGCCCCAAAGAACAGAACCCTGGACACTCACCCCTTTGATTGGGATTGGGAATCGTCTGCTCTTTATGTGTCACTCACTTGGCCATGGGGAGTGGATTCCTGCAACTGAGGTCCCAAGAACAGAAGGACAGGTTTTCACATCCCAGGGCAACATACAGTAACTAGAAAGCCACTGAAGCTTCAGCCCACCAGAGCTACAACCCACAAGACTTGCAAAAATGAGGAGAATAGAAGCAATACTGGAAATGGGATGAAAAAACTGCATTAAACAGAGAAAACAGCAATTGTATAATTATAAACATGCTTGTTTATTAGGATGGATAATCAGAAGGAGAGCCGATCAGAGCAGCAGGCCCTGGAAAACCGTGAGCTCTTGTGTGAATGTGATGGCTTTCCAGGGCAACTCCTAACTGATTGATGCCGCAGGACAGTGGTCATAATATTAAGTTGGTGTCCTGACCTACATATTTGAAAACATTTTCAAAATCTTTCTCATGGCAGACTTAATCATCCATCCATTTTCTAACCACTTCCTTCAATTCTAGGTTCCGGGTGGAGCTGGAACATATCTTGGCAAGCAACTAGTGCAAGGTAGGTACATTCTGGATGAGATGCCAGTCTATTGCAGGGCAGCTGCACTGACATAAAAACATACACTCACACCTAAGACCAATTTTCCCAGAAGCCAATTCTTTTACCAATATGTTTTTGAACTGTAGGAGGACACCAGAGCACCTGGAGGAAACCTAAGCTAACACAAGGAGAACATACAAACTCCAAGCAAATAGCACTCCAGGTTTTGAATTGAACCAAGAGCAGCAATACTAACCACTGTGCCATTGTGCCACTCCAGCAGATTTCATCAACAACAAAATATGTTTCTGACAATTTGCTACAAAATGTTTAACAACCACAAAGGGTGCTAAAAGGTGCATTTACAAAATGTATGCCATCAAGCAAAACTAGTCCTACTCAAAACCATTTAACTATTAAACAGTAAACTTAACAGGCTAAACTCATTCTATTTCCAATAGAATAAAGAAAAGTGAAAAGTGTGAAAAGTGTTCCAGCATAAACTAGGATTGAAGTGCACACATCCTTGAATACATAGAATTTGCTGCTTGGGTTTGTGTATTCCAGTGTTAAGCATTTTGTGCTTCTTTTAACTTTTATAGGGGAAGTGTGATGTCTTACTTCTTATTTCTTAGTTATGTTATGAGCTATTTTCTGTTAGGTAATGCACCAATGTGTCTTATTCTGGTGCATGTATTTCCATTCTTCTTTGTGTACTACACCACTGCAAAATTCTTAACAAATGAGTTAACAGGTGTGTCTAGGTATATCATATAATTCATAAACAACTCTGCATAAATTAAAAAGTGTCTCTAACTTTTAAAATTACTTTGCTATTAGAAGCATTTAATTGTAATATAGAGAATTACTGTTCTCTATATTTTTTGCTGTTCCAGTGAAAATGCTCGGTGCAGGTTAACTGGTGATGTTGCTTTTGCTGCATAATTGAATAAAGATAACTTGATCATGTTTTTATCAAATGTATTCTGTCTTTGAATGTACATAAATTAGGTACTGTATACCTAGACAGGAATGTTAGAATGGTTTCCTCCTTTCTGACAGTATTTGTTCGGAGAGTAACCCATGATTTTTATACCATTATGTAACAAAAGTCTTGATTTCTTGTAACACAAACAGGATGAAAAGGTGCTTTAGAAGTTTGAGTAAAACCTTCTTCTGGTTTTAACATTTGATTTTATATTAGAAATTGATTGCATCTGTAAAAATCAGGAGCCTTTCAGCTGATTGCACAGGTCAACAGGTTCAGGTGTCCAGTAACCTCAACAGGATCAAATGCTGAATTAATGAAAGCTCTAAAGTACAAAAGACAGGAATTTATTGTTACTAAAATGCTCATTTTTGAAGCATACAGAAAATAATTAAATATTCTGGTTCATCACGTTGCTGACAAAATTTCAAAAGGAATTTCTAAAGGAAAACGCAAGTTAGGCAGACAGTACTAAACATAAAGACCAAAGTAAATTCATAACGAATAACAAAACAGAAAGATTTGAGGATATTAATTGAGTATTAAGGTATTGCATTATATTGTTTTGGCTGAACCTGCTTGGGTGGTTGCTGGTCGTTTGGATATAGAATGAGGAGGCTAAGACTACCATGCAAAGTTAATCAAGAGGTAGTTGCTAAACTGGAGATGGGGTGGAGGAGTATGGGGACTTCAAAAAGAGTGTGGACATGTAGAAGACAAAATGTGAAAAGACAGTGTTTTGCTTTGTGTATGCTGTGTATAAAGTTGAAAAGATTAAGATTTAGTATAGCTGGGACAAAAGTGGCTTTGTTGTTGTCATGCTTTCTAAACTTCAGTTAAGAACTTCCATTTAAACTTGTCAAATTGGTAATAAAGAAATAAATAAATCAACAAACCTGCTTTTTGGTTGCTTTTATAGTGTTCTTTAAATATCGCAATCTTTATTTTCCTTGTCTTGCATAGAATTCACTGATACCAAAAGAAATAAGTAAAAAGATAAATATCTGCAGATTTCTGATCACACTGAGTATTTTTTACAGTACCTAGCATTTGTCTTTTAGTTTATTGAGTCAAAATGGGACAATTACTGCCTTTAGCCAATTAAGCAGACTGAAACATGTAAAGTAAATAGAACATGGTAACATTCAAGAAAATTGTATTATAAACCATGATTATAAGAGCTGCAAAATGGTTTGACCAATTACTACCGCAGTGGAAGTGCTAGAATTAAGATGTTTCTGGGTCAAGCTTGAGTTGTCATTTTAATCAGTAAAAAGCAGGATGGCAATTGAACAAAAGAAAAGTTATAAATTAGTTAATCAATCCAAGGATCTCATCCAGATATTTCTTATAAGAACCCAGTGTATTATGTTCAAGATGCCACATCCTTTTGTCTAAATAGGTGCCTTCTGTTTTCAGTTTCCATGCACTTTCCTGTATTTTCCATTTGTGTCTGTTGGTTTTGTGTTCTTGCAGTTGGTTGCGTATAACTAATTATGGGTGAATTTCCTACTTGGAAATTCTGCTGCTGGAAGAGGTATTAGTGGGGCCAGCAGGGGGCACTCACCCTGCGGTCCATGTGGGTCCTAATGCCCCAGTATAGTGATGGGGACACTATACTGTAAACAGGCGCCGTCCTTCGGATGAGATGTAAAACCGAGGTCCTGACTCTCTGTGGTCATTAAAAATCCCGGGGCACTTCTTGAAAAGAGGAGGGGTGTAACCCCGGCGTCCTGGCCAAATTTCCCATTGGCCCTTACCAATCATGGTCTCCTAATAATTCCCATCTATGAATTGACTATGAATTGATCACTCTGCTCTCCTCCCCAGTGATAGCTGATGTGTGGTGAGCGTTCTGGCGCACTATGGCTGCCGTCACATCATCCAGGTGGATGCTGCACATTGGTGGTGGTGGAGGGGAGTCCCCATTACCTGTAAAGCGCTTTGAGTGGAGTGTCCAGAAAAGTGCTATATAAGTGTAAGGAATTATTATTATTATTATTATTATTATTATTATTATTATTATTATTATTATTATTATTATTATTATTATTATTATTATTATTATTATTATTACTTGGCACACAACAGTAATGTCTGGAACCTGTAAGGCATCAACAATCCTTCAGTGACATCAGTCAGAGACACACTCCTCCAATATGTGCTAACTCTCCTGACAGATGTTGAGTTGAAGGATTGTTGAGTGCCAAATCAGATCTTGTTTCAGCACATCTGAAATACTGATGATTACAATTCTTTAAAAACCCTGATAATGAGCTACTTCAAGCTGAGTAAACTCCAACCTTCCAAAATTCATTCTAGCATGGACTTCACTATGAAAGACTTTCTTTAAAACAAAACAATAGATATTTCAGAGTTGCAATGAGTTCATGAATGTCTAAATGCTTTTAAAATTCTGTGATGGACTCCCAAGTGGCTCATCCAGTAAAGATTGTTGCGCAGAGTGCAGGATGAGCTCTGTGACCCAGATGTCACTATTTCACATGACTGGCCACTTGTGACTGGGATTCCCCAAGCAGTGGTACTGTACACAATTGACAGGGGGCTGCTCCAGTAAGGTGGGCATTAGTTGATCTTGGTCCTCTCAGCTATTTGCAAAACATTGGTTCCTGCAACTTTGCTGGGCACCAGTGGGCTTGCATATACATCAGTGAGAAATGTACTATTGTATATCAGTCCTCCTATAAGCCACTAGAGTGCTTACTGTGTAAAAGTATGAATGGCTCTTACAGGTGAACATGCCTACATATGTTCGTTCTTCCTATTTGATATTTTGCCAGAAAGATAAACTGCCAGAAATGTTAAACGTCCTGTGATTGTAGACTAGGTGGGTAAATGAAACTGGGTTCATTTGGAGTCTGTTAAAGAACATGACATCACCTATTTAGAACCCAGACAGTGTTGAATTCTCCTGTGGCAGGAGGACTCCATTTTGACATAACAGATTGTACCACTGAGGATTGGAAAGGTTCAGCTCTGAAATGGGAATCTTAGAGGCAGGGCTGCACTCATCACATTGGTGTCTTAATAGAGGAGGAGTTAAAACAGAGATCATTTATCCCTGAGCCTGTTACAGATGTCACCCCCTTAGAACCTGGTTAACATTAAATTCTCCCAACATGGGATGTCCAGCCCTTTGAAGTAGTGAAATTCATGGCTGTCTGGAGAGTGGTACTGTGTGGCTCTGAAGCCAGAGGTGCCTGTGAGCAGCCCCATGACTGAATCTTTGTCTGGGCAGAACTTCACTAATTGGTAATTACAACAAAATTATATCTTGACTGATCTCATTTACATGAGTAATTAATATGAGACTTTAAAAGTATATTTCGGAAAGGAAAACAAAGCAAGGAATATCCATATGGAGGAATTGCATCTGCAAGCAAGTGGCTAATATACCGATGCACCATTTTACTGAATGCACAAATGGAGCTCTATTACAGGTCAATGAGCAACAATAAATAGAAATTAGATGAAGAAGGCATCAATTCTACAGTTAGGCTAGCTTCAAAACCAGAGACTGCAATACATTGGTCAAGCATTTATTAGAGAGAATCCAACCAGCCATTGTTGAGAGAAAGACAACAATACTTAACATAATACGCATATGCATAAATACAAATTTGGCCTTTCTCTGCACTTTTAAAGGGTTAACAACCTCACTAACCTTTTTAAAATGGCAGTATATTTTTCTTTCGGCTTTCCTTTCAAGAAGTTTGAAATTATTTTTATTATAAAAGCAGCATAAAATAATATAAAATAATAATACAATGCCACAGAGCCAACTTCAGCTGAAGAGGTTTCTCAGTTTATGGTTAAAAAAACAGTTTTCTAGTGACCGTAATCTACTTGATTTCACTTCATATTGATAACAGTTGGAGTCTTTTTAAAATGATTGGGCTACTTTGAATTCAAATCTTTCTGGCTTTTTATTAATGATTTAGATGGCAGTTTCTGAATAGACAGGCCCCACAGAGAGGGAGCACTTGATTAATGACCTGGAAACACTTTTCCTTTTCAGCTGATTAAATAAAATTGACTGAATTTTTACATTTTATAATAAAGTGACCCCCAGGGCTGAGATGACACAGTGGAAGCAGCATGTTCACTCTTTGGAATATTTTTATTTTGTCACTTGTAAAAATGAAAGGACTATGTTCTCAAGCAGAAAAACACACTATCTCTATTCACTGCCACGACCATGTCCACAGATCTTTTTGAACACCAATCAAAACCACACTGGGAAGGAAGCAAACTTTCTTTTATTGATTTGTACTGGAGATATATTTCTCATTGACATTATAACAATTATAATGTTAAATGTGGATTGTGAGCACAGACAAACTAATGCAATTTCAAAAACACAAAGTTGAATAAATGAATGGGTTAGAGCACAAAAAACTAAACCATGTAAATTAACTTAAATGGTACAAAGAGATGAAAAACGGACAAAAATGCAAATGAAAAGACACAGGCTTCCCGGTGGTCCTGTTCTATACTGTACTTCATGTAAAATTCGAATACTATCCAATTCTGGACTTAATGCATCCAGAATTAAATAATATACAGTGCAGTATTAAAGAATATACTGATATATTTTTTTATATGGTTTCCTCTGCAGGACTAACAGAACCTTCTGTTGGAAATGTTATTTTAGGTATTTGATATTTTAGGTATCAAGCAACACCACGATAAACAAAAGAGGATATTTTTTATGGTTTTGGGACATAATACTTAAAAACTAAGCTACTAAGCTCCTAAACTGTAGAAACATTTAGTTTAATTGATCTAAACCTGTAACATAGTTAAGTGTTCATTTATATTGTTTTCTATGTGTTTCCTTTTAAAAATGTATTTGGATGTATCCCAAGTTTTATGGGGGTGGGTCCATGTGGGCTGAGCTGGAATGTAAGACATAGACACTGTTTATTCTTGTGTTTAAAACACACTGGAAATTAATGTTGCAGGAGTGCAATAATTTTAAGTGGCTTTCTAAAATATGATTTTAAGGTAAAATAAGATATTAATAAAATAAACTTTTTCCAAACTTTTTATTCTCCCCAAATGAAAATGATCTTAAATGTGGAAAGTAGAATTTTAAAGTATTTCTAACATTTGACATTAAGCCACGCAGATATTATGAAACAAATATAAAAGATGCTAGAAAGAGGCTTAGTTAGGTCCTTAGCAGCAGAGTATTGTACTGTAGTTTTGTGTAGAGTGTTCTTTCAAATCCCTGCAAGAAAGCAGTACAGTAGTCAGAATTGATGGGATAAAATGATGTGCTAGTTTCTCCACATCATGCATTGGCAGTACAAGAGGTAGACCGGCAATATTTTTAAATCTGAAGTAAGATATGCCAGTTGCAGATATACTGTATAGACCAAAAGTTATACTTTCAAAACTTTATCATATCATATACTGTATGATCAAACATGACCTCAGATTCTTTATGTTGTGTCAGTACTCAATCAGAATATCTACTGTAACTTGCATTACCATACATAATAAATAATTTCTATTTAATGTGTATGTGATACTTAAAGAAATTAAGGATTTTTCATAGTTGATATAGAGAACACACTGTCATGACTTATTACTGTCCAAATTGACTGTAGTATATAGCATCTCAGAAAGCAATAGGGATATTCATTGTGGAAAGACTATAAAACTTGAGCTTGAGATAAAGTAATTTTCAAAATGCCACAAGATGTATTTTTGTTAGAAAAATTAAATATACTACATCAATTTGCTTTTTTCACAGGATCAATTTATTTAAGTAATGATTTATTAATATTCCTAAATGAGAAATTCCATATCAAAGATACAATTAAAGTGTTAGACACAGCACATGTCACGGACAGTCAAAGCTCATAGACAGTCAATCAGTTGCAGGGCTCACTGTTTCTTCTTCTTTGTTGTCTTCTTCTTTATCTTCTTTGCCGTCTTCTTCTTCCACAGTTCACTGACAGTAAAAAAAGGATGAGACAAAAATATCCAAAATTGCAGCTATCTGTTCTTAATACTAAGCCTTATTATTGGCATAAACCCAACACAGCGCATCTTCTTATCAATAACACCCCTACAGTTAAGCACTGTGGTGCCAGCATCAAGATGTGTGGATGCTTCACCTGACCAGGGATCAAAAGGCTTTATACTATTGAAGACAAAATGGACAGAGGAGAGAACACAGAAATACTAGTAGAAAATCTATTTTGGTCTGCTAAAGACTGGAGAGAAAATTCACCTTTCAGCAGGATAATAATCCAAAAACACAAGGCCAAGGTTACGCTGGAGTGCCTTAAGCATAACAAAGTAAATGTCCTTGAGCGGCTCAGAGAATTGATTTGAATCTAACTTAGAATCTGTGAAAAGACAGGCTGTCTAAAAGCAATCCCTAAACAACTTTAGGAAGCTTCTAAAAGACTTGCGCTGATTAAATTTACTGCCAAAGGTGCTTCTACCAAATTCCACAACATTTTGAATACTTAGACAATCAATTTATTGCCATTTATTCACTTAAGTTTTTCAAAACATTGTCTGTAACTTCTATTACCCTTAGAGAGCTTTAGTTTGAGCATTCATGCTTTGAATTAAATATTAATTTTCAAAAAATGTACTGTACATCATTTCGTAATTTCAAAAATAGTACACCATAAGAATATATTATTTTCAATATTCTTTTTCATTAGAATGTCTACTTTCATATTTTCATTGTATGTATTTTTGTTTAATTCAAAATAATTCAAATCTAATTATGATTTGAATTAAAGAAACATTTCTATTTGTTATCACCAGAGACAATCAGCATGATTTAAATGTATAAAGCAAAAATTCACTGAGCACTGAGATGAAGGCATTGCAAATCCCTACAATTCTTCTCCAAGCGATCTAACACATTAATCATCTTTGTTATGTTTTACAACCCCAGTTATCTGCTAAAAAAAATCTTTTTTGCTAAACATCTTCAGGAAGCACCACCCTGGTGTACGAGGATAATTACTGTTCTTGCCAGTGGCATCGATCAAGTGGTGTGCAGATCATTGCACTTTCAAAGAAAGTCTGTCTTCATCAACATCAAACCCGTTTAAGCAGAAAAACTGTCGTGTCCAAATGATGTTTACAGTTCTGCTCTGATGTCTCTATTTAGTGATATACCCAGTGTACCAGGCATACTTCCTTCAATGCACATGAAAGAAATTAATGACCTAATGTTGCTAAAAAAAATGAATGACATTCTAAGACATATACATATATAAACCAAGCATCACAAATGCTGCAGCTTTTTTATGTTAAATGGCAAAAAATAATATTATATGTCTGAAAGGACTTTCATGGCTGGCATTGATCTTTTATTATTAATATTAGAAGTCCTTGGCCTGGGGCTAACATGTTTGTCCTTCTGTGTGTTTTCACTTTAGTTAACACTATTGACATAAATATTATAATGAGAAACAAAAATATTGACAACAACATCAGCACATTAAAAATATTTAGATTATTTAGGTCATCATGTTTGAACTGTGCATTCAAAACAATGATCTAATCATTACTGCCAAAATACAATTTGATTTTTTTTCAGAAACTGAAAGGTTTCATGATTTGTTTTCAAAATAATCCAATATCTACCAAAATACAAGCCTACTGTATAGACAGTATTCTAACATACAGATAAAATGTGCCCAAACAGTGCCTAATAACCTTAGAGACAAATTTGAAAAGAAACTTAAGGCAAACAAGACTGTTCAGAACATATTTTATGTACAGGAAAGGCATAAAAAAACACAGATAGTGGAATGCAACATACAATGTGCAGTATCTCTGTATTCTCATTGAGGTATACGCTATGTGAATTGCCATTTATTCTAAAAAATACAAGGGTCCACTTTATGAAAGAGGGGCATCTCTCTTTCTGAACAGGTACTTTGTCTTAAATATCTAGAATTTCAATTTTATCAAAATTGCCAAAAACCTTATTTTGGGAAATTAAGAAGGAACAAAAACAGCTTATTTATTTGTTTTTGAAAAATATGCATTATTCGCTGTCAATAACCTGTGGAAACTAGGAGAAAAGGCTTTGAAATGCTATTAAGAGGATTATGTACTATTACACTTCAAGATATATCATCACACTTTCTTTTACTGGCTTGTACACTATACTGTACTTTTTGAAATGCCATTTCATAATTCACATATAAAATATCTTAAAGTCACACCCAACATCTTAAACTTCTAAAAAGTATAAAAACATCAATATTGAAATTAATATAAGATAACTTACCGTTTTCTCAATTATTATTAATGTATGTGCTCTGTGTGACCTGATTCTGTGAAACACGTTCCAGTGCTGCCCAGTAACGACTCTACATGGGCTTGCCTCAAGCAAAGATAGTAAAGCACTATCTAAGTAACAAAAGCACATTGTACAAAATTAACTTCATTGTGGTCTGAATAAATTCATGACATAAAATTTATCTTGAATGCCCTGGTTGTGTTTGTCTGTAGAGAATGGAAAATGAGCCATGACAATGCTATGAAACTGGGGAATGTTACTCCAAGCGTAAGGTGCTAAGGTGCTGTGAGACCAGCTTACTTAATGGCATCCTAACAGAGCAGCTGGTTGCCCCCTGTCAAATATTTATTCAGTATGGATATATGGTACTGAACTGTGTTATCTCTGTGTAAACAGCTTACATAAACAGTTTTAACATGGCCCGCACCAGCTGGCTTTTATTCTTAAGTGGGGAAATTACATTTTTTCAACATTTTTCTTCAGAAAAGCAAGTAATCAGAGTGATTTATGGTGCCTTTTCACTTCCTTCATGATTCGCTGTGAATACTAGAACGTTTCAATGTCCATGACCACTGAGTTCTGAGTTAAACAGTTAACCCATAAAGAAGACTATACAGCATCATCATGTACACATAAACTAACTAGCATTAAAAATGTGCTTACACTGCACATAATTTTCATGCTGAGGAGGTTTGTTTTTAGTGGGAGAAAAAGCATTTTCACTGTGCTGCATTTAACAGACATTAGCAAAGAGTGCGAAAAGAATGTTTTTAAAGACAAACGAGTAATTGCAGACATTTGACCAGTCTGAATGAACAGTACTTAGGGGCTATTGAGCAAACCATGCACTGTGTATAAAAATATGATCTTGTGTATTTTAATAATTTTTTAGATTAACTGAATTTATTTATTTATTTTAAATTTTAGCGCTGAGTATGAAATATTCCAAAATAGGTCTTCTTATTCTTTACACAGTCCTATCATTTGCCAGAACCGCTGCAAATAACCTTATGCTGTATTTCTTTCCAGATCCCAAATTAGAAAAAACATATTCATTACCTCTGGGGTATAGGATACAACTAATCAGTATTATTCAAATATTATTTCAAATATATCAAAGGAATGTTGTTGGAAGATCTCATTCAGACACTGAAGAAATTAAATATCTATACATTAATTGGGAAACAGTTTATCTTGTATTGTAATCATCAGTTTTAGTGTTTGGGGAACCAAAATCTGACAAAGGGTTAAAGAACACCATGTGAAGTACAATGAATATGGTAGCCATGACTATGGCAGTTTAAGTAGAGTTTGAGCTGTGAAAGTTTTGAGGTATGAAAGTAGGTAATGGGGTCGCTTTCAGAATTGTATACATTTTTCTTTAAATATAATTTCCACTATTGAAATGATTACCTAAAAATGAAAGGAAGTTTTTTTTTTATATTTATTTAAACAAAAACTACATTCAAGTACTATTTATGCTGCAGTTGGTCATATACAGTATCTAGAACACACAGCATACAGTATGTTAAGAATAAACCAGTTTTTGAAAACCAGGTTATTCCAACTACATAACATAATATGTCCTGTCCACAGAGTAAGAAAGTATTAAACACATTCATGTTTATTTAGGGATATGAAGATCCAGAATATTTATTTTCACATTTAGGTAATAATTTATTGATTTTGAATTTGTATTTAGGCAATGTTCATACAGTATGAAGCTCATTATTTAGTGCTCAGAAATCTTAATATCTTAATATCAATCTTAATATCAAGTACATTGTAGTATCATCTGTAAAGTTTTTTGCCAACAGCTGGAGTTTCACTTTTAAAGGGTAAAACCCTTACGGTAGCGCTAAAGCTTGTACTGTATCTCCTCCTTATCAATTGAATTCAAAATCTCACTTTGTTCTTAAAAAGCCATGCAACCACTTTCATTTCTTCCTTGAAAATGCTTTGCTTTAGAAACCAGTTTAATGGAAAATGTTTCTTTTTCTTTTTCATTTTTTATGGAAAACAGCATTAAAAGATATGTGGATAACTGAATCTGAGATATATCATCATGGCATTAGAAAAGATTTATTATAATTGTTTTCCTTTTCCGTTTTTGTGATACATTAAGACTGTTTCTTATTTTGTTCACAGTATTCCAAAACAAACCAAGGTTAGAAATAATTACTAATAGTAATGTATTGAAAGAAAGCCACACAATCAAAATAAACTTAAACAATATGAAGAAGGCTTCACAGCCATTCTTCTTTTCATTCTTCACATTTTCTTTTCAGCATTGAATAACCCTTCACTTACAATACTATTTCTGAAATAGCCTTTTTTTCAGAGATAAAGTAACATTAATCATGGATGTAAAAAAGAGTTTTAATACCAAAACTTAAATTCTTATCAAGCATCTTGTTTGCATCTAACTACATTTTTTTCAAGAACAAAAATCTGTTGAATGATACATACAGTATTTTTTGCTGTTTAACAGTCATAACAAAGTTGGAATAACTAGACAAGCATTGTTAAGAATACATTAATCAGATTTAAATTGCAGTTTATCAAGAGCAACATGTATCTTCTTAAATCTCATCATTCTGTCATTTCTATTAACAAATCTTACAATGGAATACAAACTCTGTGCTAAATTATTTGATAAATAATATTTTCTTACATCTCATCAATTGACTGTAATGCAATAACTCTCTGCAGAGAATTTCTGATTTATTTTATTTCCTAACAAGCTAGCACTGGTTAAAGAGAGTTGATCATGTAGATTCTGTATTATTCTGTTAAACATAAACTGACTTTGAGTTTCATTGTGTTAGTTATGTGTAGATGGGTTTTTTAAATCAACCAGAAATATAGAAATATTTTAATCCTTGATAAAAAGAACTTTATTACTCCTATGTTATCAAGAAGCTTATCAACCCATGCAGAAACGATTGTCTGTTTGCTGTTCATATGCTTTGAATTTGAAACAGTTTTCCATTTCAATTTCTGATAACAATTGAACAAAATTGTGTACCTTTATAGTTTTCACATCTAGTCTTCATTTACAGCAGACTTTAAATACGCAGGCAATGCAGAGATCCAATTAACTTAAACCTACACTCTTCACACTCACAAGCTTAAAATTGTGAAAATTGTGGATTTAGAAGGAAAAACAAAAATATACTTATACAGTATACTGGAAAAATTGAACAAATGAAGATGCTCTTAGATTGGAGTATCTCTAAATATCGAGCCAGAATGTTCACCTTTGTCTTTTCTTTCATCTTGAATTTCTACTGTACATGCAGCTCCATGAATCCACAGCACAGATGCAGCCACTCAGGCAAATGGCCTACAAAGCAAACTGCACCACTTTAATTCTATGTGTAGCCAGCATTAAAAATTGGATTGAAAGGATTAGATTAGATTAGGCCTGCTGGATTTAAAAATGTTAAACCTCCATTTATGCTTTAACATAATCTCCTTTCACTCTCTGGAAGCATCAAGCCAGCCAGCAGATGCCAGTAATATTTTTATTATTATTAAATTTGCTTGTTTTTCATTTTAACTTCCTAGTTTCACATTTGCAAAAGCTAAAAATCCTCTGAGACCAGTCTCAAAGAACCTTTGACCTTTTGAATAGTGGGTTCAGTTGCTTAAGCTGCCAGCTTTTACACTGACTTTCCATTTCTTCACAGCTAGGAGTCAGATCCATGTCTGAAGTGATTATGTTGGGTTTTTTTTTTGTTAAACTAAATAAATGTAAGTGCTTTTAGGAAATGGGCTCTCCCGGAAGCAGCTATAGTTTTATTTTTTAAAAACAATAATACATTTTTTTCTAGACACGCATTTCATAGCAAGCAATTACATCAGGGCATATGAGTTTTTTATTCCATCATTGCCAACCATTTTAACTAGAGTAAGAAGGCATGGCGGGGTTTTTTTTTTAATACAAAGTAAAATAGGAAATTACAAAACAGGTAAGACTGAATATTTTGATTAAACACAATTGAAGAGAATTTCTTCCAACATTATACTTTGTAGAAAGTTTATGTAAAATATATGTGTTACCTCTTTCACTGTAAATAATTTCTTGCAGCTACCCTCTCAAAATCTACTTATATCTCTTAATCTTTATGCAGACTCTTGACCAGTATGTTTCTGCAGGATTAGATATGACATAGTGCTCTGGTGTGACTTTTTTCACTTTCACTTGCACTCTAAACAATTTTCAAGTAGATGGTAGACTATGTAAAAAACATCTTTGTTTTATATTACTCCCAAGACCAAATGAGAATGTGAGTTGTAAAATACACTTCAAATACAAAAATTTCACTTAAATATGAAATAATTATACAATAAAAAGTACCCTTGCAAGACGTATACTGTATGTAAACTAGTTAATTTAAAAAAAAATAAAAGTTACCATCTGTGACACAGAAGAGGAGAGTTTATGTGCAGTATGAATGGCTCAGGGATGTTTTATGAAATACACTATGAGCAACAGGGAACATATACAGTATGAATTTGCTGAAAATGATCAATTTATTAAGTAAAGAGAGCTATACTTTTAAAAGTAAGAAAATAAAAAGCAGGGAAATTCCAATTTCCTGTGCCTCACTTAAATATTAGTAGTTAGGACAGTAACTGATTGACACTTGACCATTGAAAAGACTTTTGTGTCTGCATATTCAAAATGAGTGTTATTGTAGGGGTTTTGTGTTAGTTTGTATATGGCCTACTGTCATAAAAGCATCCTCAGGTCTAATAGCCATTACAGTGAAGCAGGTATGGTAGTGCAAGTTAATTAGAGATAGAGGTACATTTCTAAAACTTCTACTTGACTTAAAAGAGCAATCCAGGGCCACTGAGAGGCAGACAGCTGGCAAAAGGGAAAGCTACCCTTCACATTTGCTTTTAGCCCACCTCTTCCATATGGTGCTGAGTAGGATAACACCACGAGGGTCAGCAGCATA
Source organism: Lepisosteus platostomus (assembly GCF_059453375.1). Lineage (NCBI taxonomy): Eukaryota > Metazoa > Chordata > Actinopteri > Semionotiformes > Lepisosteidae > Lepisosteus > Lepisosteus platostomus. The sequence continues at coordinate 42,126,385 of NC_142614.1, read as the reverse complement.
GTAACAGTTCTCTGCACGGAGAACCTAGCCATACGCTCACTACTGACACAACAAATCTAGCCTGAAGCGCCTCAGCTGGAAGTGGGATTAACACTGCAAGCGGAGAAAGGGGGTATGGGTCATGCTAGAGCCTTGAATCAAGGCCTTATTTTCTAGAGGATGGAAGAAAAGCAATTGTACTGCAATGCACTTAGTGCTATTAGTTCAACAAGGTAAAAGCTCTTGCTTTGTAGTACAGCATAATCCTTGTGCAAAAGGTATCAGGTGGTTTATAAGAATTAAACAGCAAATGTTTTGCTATTTTCATAAAATGTGCTTAGCTTTGGATCACAAAGGAACACATGGATGCATATCTAGTGCAGACATATTTAGGTTTAGGACAAAATTGTTCTCTTTAGGGAACACTCCCTCTTTAGCAGCTAACTTATGTTTTGAAGTTTTTTTTGGATAAGCAGTATGGGTTTGGACCTTTTTCTCAAAAAAGCTCTATCCTAACAGGGCTTAGCTTGAAACAACTGAATGTTTAGATACCTTAGCTATTGTCTTGATATTTTCAATTTTTCTAAAATATTTTTCTTATTTTCAGGTACATGATCAACCAAAAATGATACATCTAAGACATTTTGTTGATATTAAAAGTTGCATTTCATGCATCTCTGGCAATCAATGAGATTAAAAAAAAATTGAGTTATATTATTCCACCAAAAAAGAAAATGAGGATTTTTTAGTATAATAAAATAGTATTTGCCTTTTTATAATTACATGTACGTACTGGGGACCGAAATATTATTGATTTCCCTTACCTAACATTAAAATAACAGAATATACTCAGCATGATACAATAGTGAAAGATGATACCATACACTGTTAGGGGTCATTAAAATGTGAATCATTCTGCTTTGTTTGCTGTTTTATACTAGGTCTTTTGAAGCTACCCTTTGTTTAATCACCTAATGGAAGTCTAAACAATCTTTTCCTTATTGCCATTTTTTCATCGGAGTGGGTGATGAAGTTTGGCATAGAACTGCAACTTTGCAGCTGCAGAACATTATTTACTTCCACTGAATTTTAAGAAGTGAGTGTTATATTTTACATTTCAAAATTACCTTAATCCTATCCTGTAAGATTGTGTTAAGACAGAGAATAATAGTTTTTTAAAAATAAATATCCCACAAATCAAACACTGTAGGAAACAATGAGCACCTTACAATCCATCACTGCAGTATCTCTAGAAAAACTGAGGAGGAGTGGAATATCCGACAGAAAGACAGAAGCTTCATCATCCAGTTGGAGTTCAGAAGATAATTTGCTTGGTGTTGCAAGCAGATGTCATACAACCAGGCATATTAGTAATGACCTGTTAAATGTAACTTGGCATGATCATAAAACATGCGTTTAGTTATGCAGAAATATATGTAATGCATCATGCACTGTGATTCAGGGCATTTCTTTGATGTTGTTGATATTGTGCAGAGACTGTCCATATCAAAGCATGTTCAGTCATAATATTACATAGAATTACATAGCAAATATGATAATATTTTGACAGTGGTCTCATCCATGAAATTATTTATGAGGAATTTAAAGAGAGGGAGGAATTTCATGCTTGCTGCAATGTTTTTTTACCAAAAATATGTGTGTACAGTCTGTAAACATAAATCCTATGTACAACATGCAGAGCCATATGGAAAACTAAATATGTATCTTAAACATTATAAACAAAATCTTGTATCATATATCGTGTTTAATTTTAAATAAATGCTTTGTTTTAATTCACAGCAATATTATGATTATGTTGCATGCATATGTTAAGAAATGAGAAACGATCACAGCACTGGGGCTCTGGTTCAATTCTAGCCCTGGGGTACTATCTGCACGGAGATTGTACAGTATTTTCTCCCCGTGTTGGTGTGGTTTTCCTCCTGGTGCTCTGGTTTGCTCCCACAGTCCAAAAGCATATCAGTAGGTCAGTTGGCTTCTGGGAAAATTGACCCTAGTGTGAGTGTTTGTATCTGTGTGTTTCCTGTGATGGACTGGCATCTTGTCCAGATTGTACCCTGCCTTGCACACTTCTCCTGTCAGGATAGGCTCTTGCTCCCCCTGCGACACTGAATTGGATGCAACAGTTAGAAAATGGATAAATGGAGAACAATCTCTGATGTCTTTTAACTCAGATCTTCATCTATCAGGGGTACTTTTTACACTGTAGCTAAATTTAGTTTGGGAGTTGAGAGGGCCTACAGGGAGGAGGTCAATCTCCTTACAACATGGTGTGATGACAACAACCTCACCCTCAACGTCAGCAAAACCAAGGAGCTGATCGTTGATTTCAGGAAACTGCAAACCGGACATGCCCCTATCCACATCAACGGGACTGAAGTGGAAAGGGTCAGTAACTTTATATTCCTTGGTGTCCATATCACCGAGGACCTCACATGGTCTCTCAACACCACCTGTCTGATCAAGAAAGCGCAACAGCGCCTGTTCTTCCTAAGATGGTTGAAGAAGGCTAAGATATGTCCCCAGATCCTCACTAACTTTTACAGATGCACTACAGAAAGCACACTGACAGGCTGCATCACAGTGTGGTGGTGTGGTGGCCCTACAGCGGGTGGTGAAAACTGCCCAGTCCATCACTAGGGTCACCCTCCCATCTATCCAGGACATTTATGACAGACAGCGCTTGAGGAAAGCTCTAAGCATAATCAAAGACCCCACACACCCCAGCTACAGACTTTATGATCTGCTACCATCTGGAAAACGGTACCGGAGCATTCGGGCCCGGACTACCAGACTCAGAGACAGTTTTTACCCCCGCACTATCAAACTATTAAATTCCCAGCCTCTCTCACTCTCACTCTCACCTCACCTCTCACCTATGATCTGAACCTCACAGTGCCTTCTTCCTTTCTTTCTTTCTTACCAAAAACCCAAACACACATTGAAAATCTACCTCTACCATACATGTCAAAAGCTCACTCCCCATAATTTCTATCCCTTTATTTTATTCTGTTGATGCATATTTTTGCACATAACCTGTTACCTTTTTGTTGTTTTGCACATTGCCTGTTGTTGTTTTTTTTTGCACATTGCCTGTTGTTGTTTTTTTGCACATTGCCTGTTGTTGTTTTTTTTGCACATCGTCTGTTGTTGTTTTTTGCACACTGCCTGTTGTCTCTGTCTTTCTTTTGCTACACAATTGTATTGTTGTTGTTGTTGTTTTTCCTCTTTGTACTACTTATGTCCGAGAGCTAGCTAAATAGCATTTCGTTATACCATATACCATGTATATGAGTGTAATGACAATAAACTTGAACTTGAACTTGAACTTGAGAAACCTTGTGTGAAATCGTTGTACTATTTATCAAATTGTACGGTTTTCACGTGCAGAATTGTTCCAATAAAGGCATTTTATGTAAATGATAAAGTATGAATATGTTAATGGGCATATGTGAATCTAAAATTGAATGTTTCTGCATAATATTATATCTTTACATATCAGAATGTTGCTCGTCGTGTTGATGCTTCCAGCAAACTGGGGGCACAAGTCAAAAGCAAGGACAAGACTGACAGCACACGAACACAGTTTTTCCCCCGGATGGGACATATGGTTGCCACCTGGTCAGTATTTAACAGGCCTGGCTGTTTTTTTTAGTTTACTTGCTGGTTACCAATAAAAGTAAAAGCATCCTCAGGTCTAATTCATGATTCTGAATTAGCAGAATATGATGATGGTTGGTATTGTTACCAGTGCAGTAAATCTTCTGAGACCTACTGCAAGGAGAAACTTGCTATCTTCATGTATGTTTGTATGTTCTCTCATGTGGGTTTCCTTCAAGTGCTCCGATTTCTTCCCCGAGTCAAAAGACACACTGGTAGTTTAACTAGCTTCTAGGAAATGTAGCCCTGGTGAGAGAGTGCGTGTGTCTGTGTTTGTGTCTGTCTGCCCTGCCATGAATGGGCATTGAACTGGTTTAGGATGTACCATGTCTTGCTCCTACTGCTTGCAAGCAGAGCCTCTATCTACCCTGTACTGGCTAAAATTATTAGAACATGGATGGATATAATGCATTCTGAAAATAAAAACAGTTACAGTATATACTGTATAATTTAGACTATACAATAATACATATAATGATTTGGCGAGAAAAAAATGATGTTGGACAAAACAAAACACTATGCGTTACAAGAAACAGAAGATTTGAGCCTTGCACAATACATTAAAAATCGCAATCTGGTTAATTTTTTTGTCACAGAAAGGACAAACATCTGGCTTAATAGCAGACATAAATGTATTAACAAGGATAACAGTGTCCAAAATTAGGTTACAAACCAGATGAGACCATGTGGCCCATCTAGATTCTCCATTGAACATTCTCTGATTATTTTCCCTATAGTTGATACAGTAGATATGAATTATGGTAGTGCAATACTAATTCGCTTTGGTCAATTCACAGCACTGGAAATCACAACCATCTCAGCAGACCTAATTCTGTTTCATGTTTATAATGCCAAAGTTAGTAGCCACAGACAGCTGTTTCATCCTTATTAGGATTCTTCATGGGGACATATTTAACTCTGGCAAATTAAATAAGCCTATATATGTATCTTAAAAGGAACATCTATCTGTGTTATGGTGTATTATAAGACTAATAAGCTAATAAGGTCAAATAGCTATAAATTATGGGGTTATGCATATTAATTAACTGTTAGAAGCAAAATTACAAGTCTGTTTAGATGGTTCTACTTTTCAACATTGTGAAATGAACAAAAGAAAGGCACCCTTTCCTTCCTATGCTGACTTACAAGTGAAAGTCAGCTATTTCTACTTGAGTTCAAACTGTGGTGAAGCTGCTGGTTATTATTCTCCACTCCAAGAGAAAAAAGGCCTTACATTTGGAGCTGTCATTCATTCTCACTGTACAATGCATACATGAAACACTTATCTAACAGTAGGGAACAAATGCTTTACACAGTGACTATGCACAATCATCGCAGATACTTAAACGCTTTTCTGATCATACTGCATCACCAAGAGATTTTCATAATAATAATCTTTCTTTTATGCACAGTTGGAAATTTCATGTCAGTGCCCATTTCTCAAGATAGGAGAATATTTGTTTTATGCACAAGTACTGTTAAAACCAATTAGTTTCCTGTGAAGGAGTAGAAATTTAAGCTTTGGTAGTAGATTTGTAGACAGTTTTGTCTGAATTTTCACTTTAATACCTGTGGCAAAAAAAAAAATGTTTTTCTGCTCTATGTGCTTAATAAGCAAAAATGCAATAAATCAAAATAAATATTAATAGTTGGTATAAGATAACATTGTCTTTTGAATTTGTACCATGTGTACCACTAGAAAAGATAATTATTTCAAATAAAAAGAGCAACATTTCATTTCTTAATGTTATACAATTATCTAACATTCTGTTTTCAAACTTGTTTTACAAGGAATAATGACACCAAAGAATCAGTTGCTTTTGCAGATGTTTATTGAGTATTTAAGTACATGTATAGTATTTTTTTACTTGACCCACTTACAGTACAGTAGTTAAGAGGCAGCCTCCTGGCCATAGGACAATAAGACTCAGATCCCCCAAAAGACACAAAAAGACCACAAAACTACCAATGCATTAGAAAAAATGTGAAAAGAAGAGTATAATATTAAAATAAATTGCATTTAATGCATTCAACATACAATATACTGTTAATTGGGAGGCACTGTGTTTAGCATTGCTGCCTTGCAGTGCCCTGGGTTCAATTTTAGCTCTGGGGTGCTCTGTGTGGAGTGTGAGCGTTTTCTCCATGTTCACGTATATTTTCTCTGGGTGCTTCGTTTTTTTCCCACAGTCCAAATAGGTACTGGTAGGTTAATTGGTTTCTTGGAACAATTGGACCTGGGTATGAGTGTGTGTGTTTGTGTCTGTGTTTGCCCTACAATGGATTCGTGCCCCCTACAGGATATATCCCGCCTTGTGCCCGTTGCTTATCGGAATAGGCTCTGGCTTCCATGTGACCCTGTGTAAGTTAAATATAAGTTGTTAATATATTCATTTAAATAGTGCTTAATTTACACTTTTCCTCTCAGATGTTCCCCTTCTTCACCAACTCCCACTCACATTATACAAAAACCTGTCTCCTTCTGCCTTTCTGTCTATTCACTTCTGACTAAACATGGCCTAGTGCTCATAGCTACACTCCCTTTTGATTCTTCAGTGTTGATTCTTCCGATCATTGTGACAGTTGAATTGTTCACCCACTTACAGTTACTTTTACCATGCTGATGATGTGCTGTTGCAATAGTAATCTGGCTCAGTATCAGAGGAACTGCAGGTTCAGACATTTAGTGTACAGTATTGGCTTGCGTGGCTGAGGAGCCAATGGTGTTCTGCAACCATCTGTGGGATTATGACCAAATGCCTCAAAATCAGAATCTCCCTGAAATCCTTACAAAGATAATCTTCCATTCAGAACACTCACCCTGTTCCTTTTTCTACACTTCTGACTCCTATCTCCTTCCCCACATTTTCTCTCTCCACTCAGGGTATTTTTCTTCAGTATTTAGTATAGAGTAGTATAGAGGAGTTTATCGCCATATGTACATGTAGATTGGAATTCTATTATTCTATTTGTGCGCATCTCCTGGGCCATACACAATATAGCAGACAAAACAGTACAACAGACTGCACCACACAATGTACACAATGTAGCGACAGCTATTATAAAAAGTCTCTTTAAAAAAAATTCACCCTTAAGCTACAGTACCATCTCCTCTCCTCTCTAAACCCCTTCAGTCTGCAACAAATCTGTGATTCTCTCTCTCCTCTGTCTTACTCCTTCCTTGTCTCTCAGCTGCCTTCGAGACTTTGAATTTGCTGACCTGAGAATTTCTGGTTCTCACCTTGTTCTCCACTTACCTCGATGATCACACACGTACCAGGTCCTCCCGTTAAAAATGCACTCGGTTCTCCAGAGTGGGGTTGCTTGGGGCTCCATGGGTTCTCTACCATTCATGCCATGCGTCAGATGATGTGAGGGTGCTCAAAGCTTCTCTTTCCCTTGGCAGTCTTTTCTTGAATTGTCTCCACTTTGCTTGTCTTAAAAAACATCTCCTCTGATGCTATCCTATCACCTTTAATCCATGAGAATTTCACATTCTCATCTATGTTCTTCCCTTCACCTGCTCCTTCCTCTGTGAACCTCTATATTTCTATTTATTTCCATCCATACTCTTTCTCCATATTCCTCTGCTGTAAACCTCAGCATCACTCTTGGTCTTTCTCTTTTCTGTTCCATACACAGCTTAAGCTCACTTCTGCTGCTTAAGCAATATTAGCAGGAAGCAGCTATTGTATTTTTTCCTTAACAACAGTCCAACATAACTACTAGTCTAAGCACTGACACTTTCCCACCTCTGAACTTTTATTTACAACTGTTATTTTAGTCCACTTTGTCCAGAATTGTACTGCTTGGCTTTAAGTTTTTTTTCTCAAATTTCTCATTCTACTCCATTATTCTAATCCTTCTGGTGCCTCTTAATTGCTACATACTTCCAATACACAACTTTTAGCTACTGCTGTCTCAACCACTCTTCAGTCCCTTATCTTTCCATTATCTCCATTACCACTATCTCCATTCCTTCTGCCAGAGTTTCTGTATTCCCTCCACTGTACTCCACTCTCAGAGACTTTTCATTCTCTACCTTTTCAGTGGTGAAACGGACTACCCACAGAAATCAGAACTGTCCAGAATCCCAGATGACAGATTTCAGATATGCTCCAGTTCTCTTTGGGCATACAGGGACTAGAATGCCTTCTATACTGTTTGACAATTACATTAACTGTTTTATATCTATTTAATTTCTAATGCAGTTTTTGGATTGCACTTACAACTTGAGCTAGCCTTATGTTTCAATTTATTTTCTTGCAAGAATATGGTTGTTAATTCCAAACATTCATTTTCAATAAACACTTAGTTCAACACAGGGTTGCGATGAACCAGAGACTTACTCAATAGAAAAAAGCATGTTCTTGAACTGTAGAACAAAGACCAATAAGCGAGTAGAGCACATGGCCCCAGGTAGAACATGTAATCTGCACACAAAAGGAGCCCCTGGCCAGGCTCTGACCCAGGAGATGTGAGGCAGCAGGACTAGCCTCTGTTTAATGTTGACGAAAAATATTTAGAAATATAAATATTTTGTATGCTTATAATATAATAAAATTCCATAATTATTGGGTTACAAGAATGACCGAAGAATATGACCAAAACATATGGCCCATGCAACTGTGGATTTCAAATAAGCTTGGACTTTTCATGTCCGCACCCAGGTTGAAAAATGATTGAAGTCAGAACTAGAAGAAAACTGACAGCAGCAAAGCATTTCAAATGATTACAGAAAAGGTTCAGTGAGCTCAACTGGTCACAGACTTCATGAATTTATTGCTTCTAAGGGTAACGTAATCAAATTCTGATTTTCACACCCTGAAATGTATTTAAAGTAAATATGTGTCCCAATACTTAAGGTCACTTAAAAAACATCTTTTGTTCTAATATGAATAAATATATACATTGTGTTACTCAAAAATAAAACAGTATAGTGTGTCATGAACAGTGAGCCCAATTTTGTAAACTGTACAGCAAAAGTTTTCACTTTTCTGTCCCAAGAGTTTCAGAGGAGACTGTATCATGATGTTTATTTTACACTCCACTAGGTCAAGTTCCAAACTTACATATGGAGTGAATAAAGGAAAACAATTAACAAAAATGTTTTTTTTATGATCCAGTTAAAGACTGAGAAGGAGACCACATCTTTATAAGAAAGGAATAAAATCTTTCTTTAGTAACGTAATATTTATCAAGCACATATAGCCCTTGTGCAAATCAATGGCAAACCAATGTACAGTACAGAAATTTGATTTAAGCTTTGCAAAACAATGGGAATCAGAAACTACATTTCAAAAGGAGTAATCTTTATAAAACACAAAAATAATGCCAAAAACATATGGTTTAATTGGAGATTTAATATGTTAGTATGTTTAAAGAAGAGAGTTAATTTTCATGTGAAATATGCATTTCAACGTATTATCTGTCTGTATTATTGCCAATTTACCTGAATATAGATTAGAAATGTGGACTCTAGTCTGGGATCTGGACTCTGTACCAGACAGTTGTGGTTCCAGTCCAGGGCTGGATGCTTCTGTTGTACCCTTGAACAAGATACATCATTCAAAATGCTTCAGTAAATGTCTTGCTTTATTACTGGGCACTCTACAGGTCATCACAGCAAATGATAATTTGTTCTCTATTGCCTTATCTGCTTAAATATTTACAAAATAGTGCACAAGTATGCTGTGACTCTGCTGCCATCTTTTGGCTAAATCTGGCTGAAGCCTCATAAATCTTTCATGTCAACAATTTACTGATGAACTCAACAGAAAAGCAATTGCCTTCCCTGCATGCAACACTTAATTTCTTTAATTGTACAGTTTATTCGTTTTCTCGGTTCGACAAGTATGAAAGCATCCCCTTCTATGGTATAACTTGATAAAATGTCAAGAACTGCAAAGTCAAATCAAAGAAAACTTTCATTAAATATTAGCCAGTGGAGCAATTTGTTATAGATTCTTAATAAAAAAGTATGAGTAGGGGGTCGCTGTTTATGTTGTGGTTTTTAATTGTAAGAGAATGTAATTATTTTTCTGAGCTAATTAGAGATTAGCACTCCAATTTTAATGCGGCTGGAAAGACTCAGTTATGTACATACATTTCTTAAAAGCCTATTCAAGATATTTTAGCACACCCTAGGACAGAAAAGTGAGCACAAATAAAGTATGCTAGTATTTTCTGGGCACCAGCACTTCACTCATGACAACAGAACTTTATTCAGCAGCTGAAAGCTGTGTGTAGTCAATAGTTGTTTTGTTATTCACTTAATTTTGTATGTGAGCTGGATGAATGTACTTCTTTTTCTCATTGTAATAAAACAACCTTAGAGTTGTCTAACAAAGACATTTTTAAACAACTCCCAATTACTTAACAGGACATTCAAAGGGGCAATGTATTTTGCAGTAGGTAGGCTGCAAATCAAATCAAATTTGCTTTCCCCAATCACATTTTTCCTCTGAGATGTATAATTCTCCAACCAAACCAACAACTTTATTTTGAAAATAGATGAGATGTAAGTGCATACTGATTTCTGATACCATGGCCTACGTTTTTTGTTCTCAGTAACTTATTGCTTTATATAAGTGAGCCAGTAAAAAGATGACTGTAGTTATCTACTATAAATTACAACCTCGCTGCTCTATTAACATTGACTAGAATTTAGGATCAAATACCAAATATTTGCTAAAAAATGTTAACACTAACATCTATGAAATTGAATTTAGATATAATTTTATTATTAAAAGAAAATATTAAGAATGGTGTAATTTCACCTATGTCTGCTGACAGATTCCCATTTGTAGACTTCTACAGTTCATGAAAGCAATAGTAGTGTGGTACAGTTGGGGGTGGATTGGCAGTGGTTCAGGTCCTGTCTGTCCATTGTGAAATTGGACACCCACTTCATTAACTTCCAAAAAACACACAAGCTCTGCCTTTCTAACAAGTAATGGTGATGGGACTGAAAAAGAACTGTATGAAGAATGAATCCACCAGATGAAATAAGACATTTGAATTAGTTAAAAACATGCCTAATTAGAGCAATTTGGTAATGCAATACTGAATGTTATTAAAATGTTATGCCATTTATTGTATGCACATTCACATTGTCTGCACAATTTCTCCCTTTTGTTCTGCAGCTTTTTGGTTTATACCTCACTGTGAGAATTCAACCCTGTAGTGACCTATGGATGGCATCAATGAGTAGTTCCCTTATACAGTATAATAATAATAATTGTTTACACTTATATAGTGCTTTTCTGGACACTCCACTCAAAGTGCTTTACAGGTAATGGGGACTCCCCTCCACCACCACCAATGTGCATCCACCTGGATGATGCGACGGCAGCCATAGTGCACCAGAACGCTCACCACACATCAGCTATCAGTGGGGAGGAGAGCAGAGTAATGTAGCCAATTCATAGATGTGAATTATTAGGAGGCCATGATTGGTAAGGGCCAATGGGAAATCTGGCCAGGACGCCGGGGTTACATCCCTACTCTTTTCAAGAAATGCCCAAGGATTTTTAATGACCACAGAGAGTCAGGACCACGGTTTTACATCTCATCAAAAGGACGGCACCTGTTTACAGTATAGTGTCCCCGTCACTATACTGGGGCATTAGGACCCACATGGACTGCAGGGTGAGCGCCCCCTGCTGGCCCCACTAACACCTCTTCCAGCAGCAACCTTAGTTTTTCCCCAGGAGGTCTCCCATCCAGGTACTGACCAGGCTCACGCCTGCTTAGCTTCAGTGGGTTGCTAGTTGTGAGTTGCAGGGTGATATGGCTGTTTTTGCCTTGAAAAATAGCCAACTGTATCTCGCAAGTATGAACAAATAATATTATATGAAATCTAAGATTTCATAGGGCAAAACACAATCCTGGTGTAACTTATGTTTTGATAAATAAAGAGTAGCAATGAAGATAGTTTAGAATTGAATATCTTGAAAATGTTTAAGGAATAAAAGGTTAAGTGCAGATGTCCCAATCAGATGTCTCCAACATACAGTATATATAAATTACTCAGTTCCCTACCCCCAGGCTTGGAATATTGATTGATTAATCACTCTGCCAATGGACTAACAAATACTGACCTTTTTGAAGTCCAGAACCATTTATCCAAAAAGTCAGTTACCCACATCGATCATTTAATGGAACATCAAGGCACCACATATCAGACAGATGCATGTCACACATCTTAGTTCAGTGGGCTTTCACTGTACCTTGACCTTCTATGAAACAAGTTAATAATAGAAGGGGGCACTATTATTATTGTTGCTCTTTAATTTTGCTGAAGAAATTCACTTTTTCATAATTTAACTGCATTTATACTACGAAAGGTGGTAGAATGTGTCCCCTGTAAACATTACATTTACTTGTAAATAATTGCTATCAATCAAGGATTAAAACAAAAGAGTATGAGCTATGTCAATTCCTGTTGTTGATAGAATTGTCATCTCAATAAGTATATATCCCAAATGACAAATAAGGCAAAACACATACGATCAAGTTCATCACTGTCTCCATCCAACATGTATTCATCAAGTTCTTTAACTAACTGGCTTCAAAATATACTAAATAAAATAAAGTTAAGTTAAACAGGAAAGTAAAAACATAATCACCTTCATGGCAAAAAACTATTTAAAGCCAATGATAAGGATATTGAAACATGACGTGAAATTTCAAAACCTTTAAAATTAATCTGTATATCTTACATTATCCAACAGTACAATGCAAAATATATTTTATATTTGCATTGGTCTTGTCCTGAACAGTCATTTTGCCAATTGTTTATCACCATTAGACTTTGAAAGTGCTGGAGCACATACAGCCCCACTTGGCTCCTCTCAAACCCTAACACAAATCTTCTCACATTATTAAGTTTAAACTGAGAAATGGGAAATATGCTCCCGGAACACTCAAAAAAGCATTACATTACCTCATATGCAACTAATCGCAAATCTGTTTCAGTGCTTCACCTTCACAGTGCCTTGATTTGGAGGGGAAAGTCATTATAGTAATTCACTTGTGAGCTGTGGAATCTGACCCAATTGTGGTCAGTAATACTGAAATGGACAGAACTGACAAAGGAAGGAAGAGGCATTTTTTTCTGCTGTTTCTGAAAGTACCGTCTTGCAATCTAAATCATCTTTTTAAACTTTAAGCTCCAGCTAATATAATTTTAGGGGCTGAATGGCAGAATTTGTTATAGCCAGTACTGAATAAAGAACACAATACATCTAAATCAAAATAAAAAAGAACAGTATTATTAATTAAATAGAAAAAAAAAACATTTGCAACCACACTTCACACCAGATGCTATATTTAACAGTTTTAGGTGTCCATTATTTGTTAATACCAGGGGATTAAATAATATTTTATATTCAGTTAGATGTGTACATTAATTTAATTTTCTGGAATGAGACATAGAAGTAAATGGTCAGAAGTTTGTCATTTATTAGCAGATATGTGAGAGTATTGTTGCTGTAGTTGTTAGCCAGTTTGTATGCAGATAAATATAATGAAAATAAGAGGAAAGTAAGGTGCTTCGTTTAATCAGGTTGAGGACTTTTCCTGCTTATGTAGTGAAGTGTTTACATAACCTACATGGCTTTGCAACTCCAAAACTTAATTAACATTCTACTATGTTTACTGTATGATATTTTTCTTGCAGTGTTATATTTTGCTTTATTACTGTATATTCTTATTGGTTTCAGGTATACCAAGGAAAATAATCGGTCATAGTTAATAATAGTTGTAAATTGGAAATTCAGTCTATCACTTTGTTTTTAAAGGTAAAAAAAAGTACTGTATGCCCTTTCAAAAAACGATCATGCTCAATTTAAGTCTTGTTTCTAATTCACTTGTTTGCATATGTAAAAATTGACACATACAACATATAATTTTAGTCTACATCAGTAGCTTAAATTTACACATGTGGAACTGGAAATCATATTTCAGGAGAGATTTTATTTTCTTTCAGAATATATAGTGGCAGAGAACTGAAAATACACGTAATAATATAATGGAGAACAATTTATATATTTTTAGATTTTCTTGTTCATGGGTATTTTTGGAATTGCATTATAAATGCAATTTTTCACTCCACAGTAGGAGAGTAGGTTAGATATCTTTTGGAATCTGCTCTGTTGGTTATTTACTGAAATTGACATTTAGTGCCCTCCTGAAGTATTAGGATAGGAAAGTCAAAATTGTTATTTTGCTCATACTCAAGTTACTGTGTTTGAATTTGTTATAATGAGAGTATTAGGAATGGTACTGTAGGTACAATATAACATACATTTTTACTTTTGGTTAAGTCCAAGCATTCCTTTGATCATATTAGAACAAAAATCATATACAATAATTGCATGACATCTGCATCTAGGTATATTCGCCACATTTAAGTCCTTTGAAATGCATTGTTGCAGCCACTTGGAGTTATTTCCTGTTTTTGAACTTCATTCAAAGGAAGGATGAGCCATTCTTTTCCATTTGTCTTCAATGTACCATCAAACAACAAAAATAAATTAGCTATAGCATGTAAAATAAATATCAATTAGATAAATATCTGGTCTTCTTGAACTAGTGATGTCTACAAAGTCTACTGATGAGCACCTTGGTTGTCATTGCCATATCTTTTAGGCAACCTTCATGCTGCATGCTTAAGTGTTGCCCAATGAGCATGGAAGTTTTTTCTTTTACATTCCCTGACAAAATTCTGCAGCTGTTAACGTTATTGATAATCATCAGTAAAGATAATTGAGCCATTTCCAGTGGCTGCCATGACTGACCAGGCATAGGCATTACTTAAACCTTGAGGTGGTGCTCTTTGAGTATTTTGTGTTTGTAGTACCTTTCATTCTCCTTTTCATTACTTTGGTAAAGGTTATATTCATCTGTGTACATAAGACCTAAATCTCTTCTGGCTCAACTTTATACTTCCACACAAATTCTGAAGAATGGTAGAGATACTGTAATACCTTGGCTTTGGCATGCATATATGATATTGGAGGTTTATTTAATAGAATTTGCCTACTGTATGTCTTTAAATCAGTATTTAACTCCTTTTGACCAAGAACATTTCTGTGTGACTGTCTTATCATAACAAGACACCAAATTTCCAGAACAATCACAAGATGCATAGAGCTGAATAAAAAGAAAAAACACTGCAAATGCGACTAAAAGTTTTTACACAGATTTCAAATTTAATTTCTTTCCTGCAAATACTTAATAGACCAGGCCTGTTAACAGTCATGCACTGTGAACATCAGCCTGTCCTACAAATGTGTAACTATTCCAGGTACATATTTCTGAAGGCCCAAAAAATAAATACATTGAAATGAAATAAATGTGATGAATGTACAAGGAAAATAACACAATGGAAGCTCTTCTATAGTGTATCTACCACATGGCTCTACTAGAAGAGTAGCAGTATTTTTCTCAATGGACATCACACAAATCTGTACTAATATAAAATGACACAGAACATAATGCACCAACTAGAACCCAGACAGGATACAGTAATGGGTCATAAATCCAAGCCCCCAAGCAGAAACTGTCAAAACTCAGAAAGCAAAAATCACTAATGTCTTTCATCCATATCCATCCTAGCCAAAAGGCAGAAACTACATGGAGAGATTTTCACCCCCCATCTGCAGCTTTCCACCCTATGGTGAAATTCAGCCACCCATGCTAAAAACCGTTTGCTTTTTAATGAATTATGGCAATACAATAACGTTGCAACACGCAGATTAAGTTCAAATCAATGGTACAAGCCAGGGTATACGTCGATATTTCCCAAAGTGCAAAAATTGCTCACAGTCAAAGAAGGTTCACCCAATAATGTGCTGGAGGGACCGACTCATGGGCAGCACACTGTGCCCCAGCATGATGGCACCGCTCAAGCCATTGTGTTTGCTAGTTCAGCAGACTTTACAATTTAGCAGCACTGTCACTATTCATAAAGCTCTCAGGCGTAAAAGTGACAGAGATGTTTGCTGTAAACTGCTGGATCTAAACTGCATTTCTAAACAACTTCAAATGTAATGTTTTTTTTTTCATAGCATTACTATTAATACTATTGGTGATGATGATGTTGTTTGTTATTAGGGTTAGTTCATTTGTATTTTATTTTGTTGTTGTGTATTATTTATCATTCTGATTATTGAACACTTTTTTATTTTAGACTTGTACAGTATATACAGTAGCAGCAGTAGATTTATTGGAACCAATTACAGCAGTTTAGAATCAAATACATTCTGTTACTCTTCTGCTGCTGAAGAAGAACATAATCTGAAATTTTGTAGGTCAAAATAAAAAATCAGTTTCGATGTTCACAAGTAGGGTTTGCACTGTGGTTTTTACAGCAGTCTAATGGACATACCGTACTCAATAAGGAAACCTAGCCCTGGGAAAGAAATATATCTGAGTGGGAAATGACTCTTGCAACCTCTTGATGATTTCCTACTGTTCAAATAAAGATAAAACCAGCCACTGAAATGCACACCCACTGTGCACTTAATAAAGTTTTACCAAATATAATATCTGCCAGTATGACATCCTATAAGGGCCATAGTGTTTAGCAGTGATTATGGAGTGTTTCTCACATAAACTGAACAAATCCATCCAAAGTTGTTGTTGGAGGTACTGTGGTACATATTGTATTGACCCGTTTCAGCTCGGCAGCAGACAACAATTGATTTTAGCTTCCTTTTTCCAATGAAATCAGATCCTCTTGAGGAGCCATAGGGATCGCCTTACACACTGATCAATGCTGCAGGTGCCCCCGTAATTTGATGGACTCTTAGAGTCACACTGGCCTTTGGGAGTTTAAAAATCCCCTAGTCAAATTATATACATTAAATATCCGCTGCTCTTTTCTTAGGAAAACACAGAACACATCCACTGTAGACACCTGCAACTGTAATGTAAACTTCAGAATATTTGCTTGAAACTTACAAGTATGATTAAAAGTAGACTTCCGTTTCCATTGAGAAAAATTGAAGCTGTGAAGGATTTTTTTTTTAATTACCAAAATTTTCTTTTTTTCTTTCACCTCATTTTATGGTAAATATAAATACAAATAAGAATCTTTGGAAGGTTTTAAAACTAAATTATATTTTAATGCATTATTGAGAAATAATTGTATACATTTTATTGTGCATCTACAGTATATTTGACACTAAAACAACTGAAATAAAGTGTACGGCATGAACGATACATTCAGAGGTAGCATTATAGTATTGATACACAGGCACTACTCACACTCTTTTGCTTTCACTACACTACACATTCTCTATGCTATACTTTACAAAATCTAGATCTAGATCTAGATCTGTAGAAGTCATGGCTTGAATTGCTTGATTACATGAGAAAGCCAACCTCATTATTAAGGTTTTATTCTTCACAAACCCTACTGAAACTATTCATCAGATAATCAACTCTGTTTGCTAAAATACCCATTTTGTAAAGTTAAACAATATTAACATTATTTTAAATACATTTTTTTAAATGTAGCATTTTTAATTTTTATATATGGTTTACGATAACATATACTGTATATAGGTTTTATTATTTCCAGCAGTTTTATAAGGATGTTTGATATTGTAAATATACAGTTTTTAATTTGAACAAAAGATGATTTTGCTTTTCTTCAGTTTTTAAAACAAAATTCTAAACTGAAACATGATAGTTCATTCTTCCTCTTCTAATAATACAGAAAATAACTGAAAATCTTCAAAATGAAAAGTGTTCTAATACATCTGCATGATAGGTTTCAAAATAAACAGTAGGCCTTAAAAACCCCCCAATAGATTTAAATCTCTGTAATAAAAATATAGTGAATATGAAAAAATAACAAATTATAAAAAGGCCCTATCCATTGAAAATGGAGATATCTAAAACAGATGCTAAGCTAAAAGAAACACTGGGATAAATTCAGTTTGTGGTCCCAGAAAATAGCCCCCTTTACAAAAATTGTTTATTATGTGTTCTTCAATTGCTTTTATTTCTGTTGCCTACAGATTATAAGGTTTGTTTGGTTTGGGTTTTTTTCTATTCTCTTAAATCTGCTATACAATGTAAAATTTATTTACAAAAAGAGTTATTATTGTATATTAATTATGTATTGTAATATGCAGCTGAGAGCAAAATTGTATTCAGACCTAGTTCCAGGACCACACTCTGTTGCTCCAGGACTGGCACTGGACATGGAGTTTCAGAGGGACATATAATATAAAACACTGCATAAATGCATGCATTTGTATTTACTAGAAGTGCCAGTAGTTATGTAACAAAAATAACAGCAATGCAGAATGAAATGTTGTTGAAATATTGCCAGTAATAAATTATTTACAAATAAATGTAATCCAGTACATCTGGATGCTGGATAATAAAGCAACTTCTACCAAAACTGAATATTACAGTAAGCACAAGAAACATTTGTCTTAATCATATCCTTTCCAGGAATGGATGCACGTCACACACAAAAAAGTATCAGCCAAAATTCTCATCATAACATTAGGAATATATAATTATAATTATACCACATGACTCCCTGCAATGGAGGTCATGGCGTGGCAACCACTGAGGGCACAAGCAGGCATGTCCATCAGTCTGGACATGCCTCTCACAGACTACTGGGGAATGTTTTCTCAATTTTGTTTTCTCTACATCTACTGCTCTCACTCTCCTCATAGAGTGGTGATAAACTCTGCCCCCTCATTATATACTGAGATCTCAGAGCCCTCAATTACTGACAATCGGGCCCAGAGTTTCCCTCTCCACCATGCATCTGTCATTTATGATCATTGGTACCGTAAGTCTCTAACATCACCAAGCCCTTCGCTCATGAGTTCTTGGGCTTGACAATCTTTACCCTCTGGGTCGTGCCTTGCAGGGAGTAGCAGTTGAAGGCCCTTGACTCGGTTGTTCCTGTTTTGGCCGCCATGTCACCCTGCTGGTCAGGTAAAAACAGAGTGTGGACCTTTTTTACCTGACCAGCAGGGTGACATGGCGGTGACCGAGGCTGCTACTCTTCAAGCTCTTCCCTGCACCTCGATAATACAAATTTTTGCAAGAAACTTCCCTGCTCCCGACCATCACTCGTATGCTAACTCCATCTCTACCTGGCCCTCTTACTACCAAGCCTCAGGATGGAGAAGACCTGATCACACATCTGCTCTAGGCTCCGCTGCTCAAAGACATCCCACCCAAGATGACATTACACATGACAACAACAATAATAATAATTGGAAACAGAAGAATCAGAAAGAAAATCCAATAGAAACACCATAGCGGTTAGAAACTTACAAGCCATAGTAAAATGTTAGAAACCTGAACAGGTTAACAACTATATCAATGATGTACGTCTTTGCCTTTTAACATAGTAGTTCCAGTTTTCTTTCCATATTCCAGAATCTTTGTGAATCTGCTTTTACAAAGTGGGCAAAATCCAAAATAAGTGCAGGAGGGATGATACAGGCAGATACTGGCACTGAACAGTTGGGTTGTTAAGTCTTTTGCAA
Organism: Lepisosteus platostomus; assembly: GCF_059453375.1. Lineage (NCBI taxonomy): Eukaryota > Metazoa > Chordata > Actinopteri > Semionotiformes > Lepisosteidae > Lepisosteus > Lepisosteus platostomus. The sequence goes on along the minus strand of NC_142614.1, from coordinate 42,107,189 downwards.
TTAGATAGCTTTAGATGTTATTCCAGGATCAAAGTACAGTAAATCTGAAGATGTGCTCTGTTTATTGAATAAGTGGATATTTTGGGGGGGTGTCACAAGTAAATGCTCACTTTAAAAGTTTTATCTTTTAAATATATATTATTTGTAATACATACATATTTACATTTACATGATAAGAGCAGTATTCAACCAGGTTGAATGTGTTAGTCTGGGCTTTTTATATGGTACTTGCATAACTTTAGAAAGTGAATTAAATTATATTTAATTTACAACATAGGACCAATTGAACTCTGAGTTGGCCTCTAGTGGATTTTATTTTAATTTACTAGCACAATGTTTAGTTTTAACAGTAAACTGCGTGAGTCTACTTTGGCTGTCAAGAATCAATCGGCAGAACAACAAGGAGTTTTCATATAAATCTAAATCACAGAGATTATATTTATTGATACATAAAAACAATGTGTACCTTAAAGCATTCAACATATCAAGATGATACAGAAAAGATAAAGATTAAAAACAAATATATACTGTACTGATGGAAAAAAGAAATGCAACACTTCCTCCTCCACACTCTGGCCCTCCCTTCTGCATGGAACAGGCTGAAGAGTGACTCATCCATGAAGAGGACCTGATGCCACTGCTGATGAGTCCATCGCAGCCTCTGTCTGGCCCAAGCCAGTCAGGTGTGACGTCTAAGAGGTGTGAGCAGAGGGCCTCTGACAGGTCTCCTTGCTCTAAGGCCAGCAGCATGGAGCCTCACTGTCCTGTCGCTGATGCGGGCACTGTGTCTACCAGCAGTTTCAGCAGGCAGTATGGGTGGCAGATCTGAAACGATCTCTCAGATGGACCAGTCTGATGTGTTGGTCCTGCTCTGGTGTGGTCACTCGAGGGCGACTGGATCTTGCAATGTCATCTGTCCTGCCGGTCTGCTGAAACCTTCTATGCAGTCAGGGCACACTGAAGCGGCTTACTCCATAGTGTCTAGCAACCCTGGCACGTGACATGCCTGACTGCAGTATGTCAAGTGCCCTATCCCTTGCTTCTGGTGACATTTGAGGCATTATGGAATGCACAGAAAACTGACTAAGTGCAGCCTTTTCTTGCAGTAACCTAAGCTTTGAATTAAGGCCTTTTTAAAGGTGACCTGATCGGGCATTGTTCCACTTGGACCTCGTTGGGTAAAAGTGTACCTAACAAGCTTTCATGTCATTGGCAAGTTGCAATGCCTCACTGCACAAGCTGTATTGCTGGTCAGAGGGCTTAAAACAAGTTGACAACTTTTTGTGAAAGTACATAAGCTATATTCTCATTCCAGAAAATGTTGTGTTTCTTTTTTCCATCAGTATACTATGTCGGTTACACTAACTTCCTAATCTGTTTCATTAAAATAATCAACATTCATGCACTCTTAAGTAACTGTTGCTACTTAAATGAATTAAATTGCTATACATAATAATTGCTAATATAATAATTTTATTCCTTAAAGGGAGAATATTGAATTATACTCATCCACAACCATGGATTCATAACTTTCATGTTGCTGGCCAACTGGTTGTGGTAGTTGTGGTGTCCTGTCTGATTTTTTCCCCTACACTTTTCCACCTGCAGTCCCAGTGGTCCAGCCACCTGAAGCTTGGACCTCCTTACCTTATACATTGGATTTCTACTTCCTTTCAGACACCTGACTCCCTTCAGTGGCTACTCTGACCATCTCTAGCTCAATCAATGGATTTATTACTCACCTCTTTCCCTGTTCTACAGAAGCCAAAATGTAAAGAGCACCTGTTCTGAGAATACCAAATGTCATATCATAGTAACAACTGACTCCTTGCTTGGTGTTATACCTGAGTGGGTCCAAGTTCTCAGCCCTCAGTCTCCTCAAAGGCTGGTCACATTCACACACCAGATTCTGTAGGCTGTCCCAAACAAGCCTGTCCCCAGGTTAACCTGCCGCTTGTTAACTTTTATTAACACTTTTTTTATTCTGCAATATCACTGCTTAGGGCTTGGTTATTGAGCTCCTCTCAGGCACGCACTATCCTGAGCTGAAAGTTCTGTTATCCAGCCTCATCCTGCTGCTGGCAGTCTTCTTCTCTTCCGTTTCCATTCCCAGTCACCTACCAACCCAGCTCCGCCTGTCTTTCTCCCTGAGCAGCTTCTCCGTCACCATGCAGCAACATAACACTCGGATTGCATGACGTGGCAACTGTAGAGGCATTCTTGTCAAGGACCTGCCTTTGGGCCAACTACTTTGAGCTACTCATGTGATCTTTGTGGATGATCTGGAATTTCACTTACACACTGCACATGTGAGCAGTTAAAAAAGGAGCCCTTTCAACTATTAGGGCCCTTCTTGGAGTGGAGACACTCAGTATCTGCCAGAGATAGTGCATGTCTATAACAATACTGCAGTACCATTGTAGATTGCCTCAACTTTATGAATTAGAAAGGGATCAGGCTAACCATTAGTAACAAAAAGATAAATGACTAAATACAAGGAAGCCCTTTGCTATGTGCAGGTGTTCTGGCTAAGGATTTCGGGCATTTAACTTGAAGTTAGTTCTTTTTTGAGAAGAATACAACCTTGACACCTGGAGAATTGGTTATTTCCAAATTGGAAGAAGGTCTAGAATCAACTACCATATTTGTGAATTCCTTGATTCACCTTTTACTTTTTACTCTGATTTGATTTGGATACCTTGGAGCTCTTCCCCAAACGTTTAGGAAATCATTCAAACTGAATTGAGTGTAGCCCAGGCAGACATACAGTATACATTTACTCCACACTCTCAGGCAGAACACATACAATGTTCAAAAAGTATGACCTGGCATAACATTTTAAAGTTGAAGTGAAATATTATCCCATGCATTATATATCCCAAGCTTTATTTAGTTTACTATTCGCAACATCCATGTTTCCCCTGTATGGACAATGTTCATATCGGACAGCTATTCATGTTCTCTCTCAGCCTCTTCATAACATTGACTGTGTGGATGGAGTCACTGTAATGTTGATAAATGAATCACTGCCCAATAATACACATTCCATAGGAAAAGTGAATTAGAATCTGAGTCTCCCTACAGGCAGGCAGTGTTTCCACCCAAATTATGTAAATGCCCCACTTACATGACTGAAGACACACAATTGTATTAACTCACCACCATGATTCACTGTAGTTTCTGTATACTCACTCTTATACTACACCATTATTACCGAACTGTTCAAACTTGAGTTTACCTTCACCTTCTTCCAGGGTTGATTGTTCCACTGTTTCATTGCTGGTTTTCAATTACAGTTTTCCGGAGGTGCTGTCTCTCCCCTGCAAAGGTTTGAAACTTCAAGGACTTGGTCTGGGCAATATTTTTTAAATAATGTTTATTATTTTCTCATTTTAAGGAGAATCAATGCAGAATGATTACAAGTCATTAAAATGTCCTTCCCATTCCCACCTCTGAATAGTAAGTATACGTTCAAGGCCACGCTTGTGTTTGAGAAAAAAGATAAGGAAAAAACAAGCTGAAATTATGTAGAGCTTCTCCTACCAATTCACATGTATACATCAACAAATTTCATTGGCCATACATCTCTTTCATTATAATGTCTTCTCATTGTGTTTGACCCCAAAAGCAATCAGATGAATATCCCAAAAAATATCAGTTCTTAATTTCCATTATCATGTGGAAAGGGTGTTTTGGGAACATATTAATAAAAGAATACCATAGCTACTCACGCAATATTGGGAATCTTTTAGCACAAAATATAATTTGTTCAGTGGTACAGTATGATGTTAATTCTGTCCACAGTTGGGTTAAAGAGAATTTTGGAATTTTTAGTATATTTTTGTACATTTTTTGTCTATTCAATGCAGGTAATACACTTTTTGGGGAACATTCAGTTGTCCCAATGTCCTATAATCTCCTAAAATTTACTCACTTAGTACTGTACTGTATATCAGACTCCAAAAGTTACAGATACAGTACAGTACAGTTACAGTCGCTTCCTAAAACAGGACAATTACACATCATATTTAAGAGATCATGTGATCAGCATTACACAGTATTTTTAATTACATTTATTAAACCTACCTGTATTTTACCTATATGACGTGTAGTAAAAGAGGTGCAGTATGTTGAACTCACCTTTGTTTAATATAATGTGCTTTTAAACTGCAATTATTATCTAGCAATTTTCTTTAATCCCTTAGTAGGATACAAAGTGGTAAACCTTAGTGGTTACATTTCAGACTATATACTGTACATACTTAAAATTGATTTTCAAGAAAGGGACATTTGAGAAAATTTTGGAGCCACGTTTTTAACTTCATTCTCATACAGTTTTTTTTATTTAGGAAATATTTAAAGAATATAACTTTTTAGAAGTTCATAGAATTCCACTACTTACATAATGCTTAAAAAGTACTATCTTTATACAGATTTCCCAGATGTGCAATACACTTTTTCTCACAGTCTTCAAATTGCCATTACAATAACCTTAAGCATGATAAAGAGTGTGTTTAAAAAGGTTATCATCTAAGCAACATGTTGCTTTTCTGACAAAAGGTAACTTTATTTAACAAAATAGGATGTTTATTTATTATAGATAATCTATTTGGTGCCTAAACAGGGCAGCACCCTTAGTTGAAAGTGGTTGGTAATATATTGTTTTAATGCAGTCAAAATGGTATGGACTGCATTCACCCTGCCAACAATGGGACAGGGGCAGGTACAGTATGTCAAAGTCTGTAGATTCTCTAGCAGTGATAAATAATTATCCTGGTAGATACTGTACTATCATCAATGGCATTTGTTAGATGAATCTCTAGTTACTTCAAAACAATCTTCTCTGTAAGATTGAACTAAATTGTACTTTATCACTTCACATTCACATGAAGGCATTACTTCACTTCACATGTATAACCAGACAAACCTATAAAACCAGCAATGGTTTGAAATTGTTTTGCCAATGTTTTTAGAGTCTGCTACTAGGGGAGATTAGTGATGAGCGTTTATATTCTTTGGGCAATGTAATATGTCTGGAATTTGTGGACTGTGGTAAACTTGAAATATCAAATGGCTCAATGGTCAATGTGAAACAAAAAAGGGAAAAGGGACATTTCTACTTTGTGGCTCTTTCTTGAGAAAAGCCACGTACATTCAATTTCACTGAAGTCAGATCTGAGGCTCTAAATCTCGACCTGTCAGTCATAGGTGATGTTCACACATATTTTTTGCAAAAGCAATGAGACATAACATGAAAATAAACAACATAAACAAGACAGCTACATGCAAGACATCACCAAAATCAAATGTACACATAGGTTTTTAAAGCAAAAATGGCAATTCTGACTTTGCTGTACTAATACTTTTGATGGACACTATACTGTATATACAGTACTGTATAAGATTGGAAACAATGAATATGAAGACCCTATTAACAAAGAAGAAAGGTGTTTACATTAACAGTTTTTTATCTTATGGACCCTGAACAGTGTAAGAATATATAGTTCAAAGTGCAGAATTTAAATGAAGGGTTTTTATGTCAGAATTGCAAAATTAACTCTTCATACCTCATTTAGAATTGTACAATTTAACATTAAAGGAAATGTTTTGCTTTTGAAAATCACCATAACAACCCCAGACATCTTTTCTCCACCATCAACAGCTTACTAAAGCAAAACTGCCCCACCACATTACCAGCCTCATCTCAACTTTGCAACGCAGTCTTAGATTTATTTAGCTCCAAGATTGACAACATCCGGCATCACATTCTCTCCACTACGCATATCATTTCCATACCTCCATACTTCCATACCTTATCCAACTTTTCTGGTTCCCTTCTCTCCAGCTTCTCTCTTCTTGACTCAGCATCCCTCAATAAACTAGTTAAACATATGAAACCCACCACATTTATTTTAGATCCCATTCCCACCACTTTATTTCAGTCCTGTTTATTAATAATGACACAAACTACACTACACAAAACAAACAACACACAAGTTACTCTGTCTACACTATGTACAAACATTGCATTTCAGAGGCCTAAAATTCTAATCACCCAGAAAACCCCAGACTGCTACTAAGCATTAAACTCTTAATGGCTACAGAGGCCACATAAGAGATAAGCTGCCTTCTAACTAAATGAATTTGAACTTGAACTTTATTGCCATATGCATCCGGTACATGTAATGGTACAATGGAATGCTAACTTATAGAAAGTCTTGAAATTTTGAAATTGTAAAACACAAAGTGCAGACAGTGCATCAAGACAATATACAAACAGTAGACACTGTACAAGTAAAGAAGTCAGCAGTTCGAATGTAAACAATGCAGACATGGAAACAATGACTGCAGATGTGCAATAAATAAAATTATAATGAGGTAGATGGTGTAGATGTGGTCTGAGGGGCATGGCCAAATGTATTCACCAATCGCACTGCTTGTGGGTAGAAGCTATTGAAGATTGTAGTGGTAAGTGTCCGTATGCTCTTGTACTGTATCTCTTGCCTGAGGGCAGTGGGGTGAAGAGCTTATGCCCGGGGTGGTGACTGTCCTCTGTGATGGCCAGAATTCTACCACGGCAGCAGTCCTCATAGAGCTGTTTAAACTCGGTAAGACCACAGCTGATGATCTTCTGGGCACATTCACCATTCTCTGCAGTGCCTTTCTCTTTTGAGAAGAGGTGTTGCCGTTCCACACAGTGATCCCGCTGGTGAGGACTCTCTCGATGGTGCAGCAGAAGACGTTCACCAACACAGGTACTGGCATCCCCCATCGTTTGAGGCACCTCAGGAAATAGAGGCACTGCTGAGCCTTCTTCAAGATAGATTCCATGTTCACAGTCCAGGTTAGAGCATTAGAAACGTGAATTCCCAAAAACCTAAGGCTGGTGACTGTTTCCACTTCCATTCCATCAATACTGAGTGGACTGTGAGTGTGTGACCTGTGTCTCCGAAAGTCCACTATTAGTTCTTTTGTTTAACTCACGTTCAAGTCCAGGTTATTGCTATGACACCACCTCAGCAGCTGTATGACTTCATCTCTGTAAAATGAACTCTTCATCATCGCTGATCAGGCCTATTATAGTGGTATCAGACAGCAGCCTTGTGGGGTGCCAGTGCTCAGGATGAGTGGTGTTGATGTTTTATTACCTATCCACACCACCTGTGGTCTCTTGATTAGGAAGTCCAGCAGCCAGTTGCAGAGCGAGTTGCACAGTCCTAATCCCCTGAGCTTTGTCACCAGTTGGCTGGGTATGATGGAATTGAATGTTGAACTGTAGTCCACAAACAGGATTCTCTCATATGAGTTCTTAGAGTCCAGGTGTTCCAAGTGTCACGGATTTTGGAAGGGACAAACCGTGGAGAGGAAGGAGAGAAGAAAAAACCCATATGCGTAGCAGCAGAACGGGGAATTAGCCTGGGCTCAGCAGTTCAGGAGTCGAATAGAAGCCAAAGCCCTCAGGCAGCGGACGTGGGGCGACCTGGATGCTAGGCGGGTCTCAGGACATCTGAACGTCAATGCTGAGCGAAGGAGAATAAGTGACCCAAAAATATATAGCCGCAGAGAGAGAGACACCGGAAGGAGAGCAATGCACAGGAAACTAGGGACAGGACAGAGTAGGACCGCCCTCTGGCTGCAAAGGGCGTGACACCAAGACTGTATGCAGAGCTTGGGAGACAGCATCATCCGCTGTTCTGTTGTTCTGGTAGGGGAACTGCAAGGGTTCCAGGGACTCTGTGATGGAGGAGTTGATGTGTGACAACACCAGCTTATTCATTACCACAAATATTAATGCTACTGGGCAGTAATCATTCAGGCATGTCACTTTTGCCTTTTTGGGGAATGGAACAATGGTGTTTTTTTTAAGCAGGTGGGGGCACTGGACTGTGACAGGGAGGAGTTAAAAATGCAATGCAACCTTCAGTTAAATCTCTCTCTCTGCACCCCAGATGCCACAAAATAAATGAAAGTGTGTCTCCCTATTCTAGAAATGCACCCACAAGCAGGAAAGGCATTTCTATCTGAGGTATCTTTTGCTCTGAAAACCCAAGTTCACTAAAAACACAGAATAGCAAGCTCTTGCTAGCAAGGTTCAAATACTTAGTCAGTTTTTTTTTTGGATGATCATGAAAGGGGTTCTAGCCAAGTTCTGCCAACTCCTCTTTTCTCTCTATTATTGTTCCTCTCTCGTCTTTTCCTTTCCTCCTCTCCTTCTTCTTGTTTTTTTCTGTACACTTAATGTGATCTGATATGATGTGTTTCTGTACTGCTCATTGACAATCATTAACCCACAGCGTATCTAGGTATGCCAAGGTAAACTTTACATTTGTTTCTACTCAAAGGACCTCCCACATCTCAGCAAACATCCTCTCTGCTTTGAAGCTAGAAGTGCCAGATGTCACTAACTATCTAAACTCTAAGAGACACTTCCTAGTCATTTAAAGCTGTAACAATATATTGGAACAATTTGGAGCAAAACTATTTTTGGGGCACTGGAGCACATTATGTACAACTTGCAGTCTACTTAATTTATAGAATTTAAGAATTATTGCAGTCTACTTTATTTTTAGTATGAGTCAGCACATTGTGTAATTGTTACAACTGTCATCCTGCTGCATCACTCGGCTCACAGACCAGAGCAGTCTCGTGAGGACTTGCCATTTCCCAGGGCTTACTGCAGTGACCAGATCTTCTTTCTGCCCATCCTCACTCCTCACTAATCAGGACTTCAAGTATTCTATTATTTCAGAAACACTTCTGTTGATGTGATTCATCATGAACCATCCACACGCAGAGCTGCCTTCAAACCACTCCACCTTTCCCACTGACCAGATCCCTTGGGCAGAGTCTTCAGCAGCTTGACCCCATGCAGTCTAATCCACCTTGGAATCCCAGACCTTGGAGTCCTGCATATCTGGTTCCATTCCTGGACAGCCTTCCTCATCCAGAATCCCACTGTGGACTGCAGCTGGTCTGCACTCTGTGCAGTTCCAGCTCTCATCTCTGACTGCCTCCAACCCCACAGTTCACACTCATGTGGAACCCTGGACCTCCCTGGTGCATGACCCGGGCTTCCACAGCTAATCACTCCCCCGCCTTCCATACACTGCTGACCCTCTCTTTTTTCTTTTCTTTCCATCCAGGGCTCCTGTCCAGCTACCTAGCAGAGCCTTTCTTGTTTCTGGGATTACATTCTAATGCTGTGGTAAGTTGAATGGAGACTGGGATCCCACTTCAGACCAGGTCTCGGCCGCTGACACTCTCGGCTCGGTCTTAGGTGCAACTCCAAATCCCTGATGGCACACGCTGGCCTGATCTCGGAAGGAGACCTGAGATCAGGGAGGAGACCCCCCAAAGAAACTACATTCCTTATAGTCTGGCATTGGCACACATTCCTGTAGACAACCCCGGTGAGGGTCCTTCCCGGCCATCTTAATGGACCTCTCCACCTTCCATTGTACCCTGGAACTCAGTACAGTTCCAGATCGTTCTCTGTTTTTTCTTTCTCACTGCTTTACTCTCTTTGTTCTTTTCTTTCCTTCCAGAGTTACATTCAAGCTTCCCAGTGGAAGTCTTCCTTGTTCCCTGGATTCCTTTCCCTAGGCTCCAATTGGGAGCTCTGCCTGTGACTCTTCTGTCTAGAGCAATCCAGGCAGTCACGAGAGGAATGGAGACCAGGACTCCGTTTCAGACCTGCTCTCAGCAGTTGACATTCCTAGCTTGTTATTAGGTGTGAAGCCCTGAAGCCCAGGTGGAGCGTATTGGCAGGGTAGCAGAAGGAGACCTCCCAAAAACCACCCATTCTGTACAGTCTGGCAATGGCGCACTTTCTTGTAGACCTTCCTGCATGAGTGTCCTGCCCTGCATTCTTGCTGGACCTCTCCACCTTCAATTTCACCCTGCAGCTAAGCAGAGTTTCAGACCTGGTTGGCTCCCCCCTTTCCTTTCTCCTTTTCTTATTTCTTTCCTTAGGAGCTTTCCATTGCATCTTAGTGCAAGTGGGCTCCTCATTTGTTTTGATGACTGAGCACCAGGTCCATCTGTTCCATTTCCAAGCTCCCTATTTTCCATACTGTCCAGCCAGGGCTAAATAAGCACAGCAAACCAGTACCAGTATTCAATTATTCTTTTAACTACCAATTCCCTTATCACTTTCCCTCTGCTGTGCTCAAATCCCTCACAGCCAGGCCTCTTTGGGCATTTCCGTAACTCTCTGGCTTAGATTCTGATGTATAGCCGCAGCAGAACAGTAATGTCTAAATTCTAGCCATTCTTTCAAAATATTTTAACATTTTTATTTCCTTCTAGACAACCTTGTTACCTTTCCTTTTTCTGAAACCTAGCAAAAAACGACATATTCCCATTACTGTATGTAGTACTACCAGTACTACTATTACTTTATAATTTCTAAATGTTTTGTTGAAAACAAAAACATACTGCTTCTGCAATGAAGATTGATCCCATAAAATGGGGCTATACTTACAGTAATTACCATACATAATGTAGGTCACCTGGGATAACCTGGAATGATGCCTTCGGAACTGGTTGATAGTAGATGGATCTTGAGAAATTCACCTATTACATTTTCTCAACAATCATGTTTGGGATCTTTTTATTGCACACATGAATTGCATTTATTAAATATATAATTTGTTGTTATTATTATTGGTGTTATTTATGTAATGTTTTGTCAGAATTCGTTATATATTTGCAGCCATTATTTTAAAACTGTTACTGGTTTACTCATAACATAACTTTTTTTTTTTTTGGTTATGCAAAGGTCTTTTTGCAGAGATCTATTTTCTTGGCCACTGCTCCCATCTGGTGGTTAAGGTTGTCCATAGCATTTAAGAAAAAAGTTAAAAGACTAGTAAATTAACTTGGTTGCTCTATTTATGTTTCTTAATTAATAATCAATAATGCAAAGTATATTTTGTGCAATCTCAAATCTTAGAACATTTGCTATATTCTAGACTTTTGACAATGTTTTTCCTTCTTTATGCAGACACATCTATAGTGATCCATTTAATTTTTACAATTTTTTATAAACTTCAGTAGCAGCTAATCCTATTAAGTATAATTTTTTGCAGATATTTGTATTATAGATAATTATACCACATTTTTATTTATATAGCAAGTAGGGACAATCTCAATAAGTTTATTTCTTAAAGATACAGAAACAACAACTTCCAGACTCCAAATAGATGTACATTTTGTAGTGGAACAGAAGTCAGTTAGATTAATGAGTACAGTATATGGAGAGGAATGACTATTAATGGGAAACATCTGGTAATGCATTAATTTGATTGGTAAACAGGGTGGATTAGAAACTGCAACAGTTCATATTGGCTGCTCATGTACAGTATAGTTTACTTTGAGTTGTCATGATAGCTTTTTAAGATTCTGGTTAATGTGAATTTCAGCTATGGCAAGAATAACAATCTTGGATTCTCTTCACCCAAACTAAGCTGTATTATAATTGTTATAATTTTGAGAATTGCATCAGTGTGTTCAAAAACACAGGCAGATGTTAATTCTACACTGAAAAGAGAAAAACAGGGAAAATACAACATTCCACAGTTTTGTATATATATTTATCTCAGTATTTTGAACAGATGCATATGCTCCAATTCTTTCACCAAAAGAGATCTAATGCTGGTTTAAAATTAAATCATTAGTTTACTTTGCAAACCAACAAAAAACAAAGATTCTAGTTATAATGGATAATCCAGAGTTAAAAATCAAGGGAATCAAGTTTGTCTATTTGTACTTGTAACAGAAAGATTGGACATGTGGAAATGATTAATTCATTGTGGTCATTGTTCATTATGTTCACAGAAATGTAAGAAAAACTTCAGAAGAATTAACTTATTTTTACAGAGATGTACTGTAAAAATAAAGCATACACTGATGGGGAAAATGTATGTGTAGACTGAATTGTGTTTGGTATCCCTGCTTTAGTAAAAACTTGCATGGGAACCTCTTATTGTACATGTGCAGACATGGGCTCTGCACTCCTATACTAACCTAACATTTTAATGAAAGCAGGGAATGAATTTTTTTATGTTGTGGGTAAAACTCTTCCTATCACTTATTTTAAATAATTCCATCAATTCCTTACATTTTAATAGCACATTTTATCCCAACCTGATTTAAACATCCATCTTCACTCCAATTCAACCTCTGAAGTCAGGGAACCATCGGTGAGACGTGTGGCAATAATTATGTGCCTCCACAAAGAGATTTCATCAATGAGGAATTGCTACAGAAACTAAATTAAGGGGGGCAGATTATATTAATCCAGAATTTCCTTTAGCCAGGATATGGTAGTTAACACCTCTGCTCACATAAACTTTGATAACTAGTAGTTAGCACCTTGGTTTGTCTCATCTCAAGGATGGCTCCTTCTACCACACAATATTCTATTGACTAATCAATCAACACCAAAATCAGCAGAAACCTATATTTTCTTGAAGATTTCTTTCATAAACGTGAGACATCTGGGTTCAACATTGACGAAACTTACATAGTCATAAATGCTCCTGTACATTCACTAGTCATACTCAAGGAAAAGAGTGAAGTTGTTCCTTGAACTCTATCTAGAATATTTCAGTTCTGATGTAGAATGGAAGCAGTAGCTACAGATTGGAGAATTGTAGAATTGTAAACGTAACATTAATTTATAAAAAAGGAATAATAAACAACATGTAAGGTTGGCCGGGACAAAAGCAGGGAACAGGATTGCTGCCTCTCAATGCTGGAACTCTGGGTTTGATTTCTCTGGGATACTATCTTTCTGCGGAGAATTTTTACTGTATGTTCTCCCCCAGTACTCATGAAGTTCTTCCAGGTGCTCTGGATTCCTCCCGCAGTTCAAACACATTCTGGTAGGTTAACTGGTTTCTATAAATGTGCCCTGATGTGATTGTGTGTGTGCCCTGAGATAGACTGGTGTGCCAGTTAAGGTGTATCCCACCATGTGCCCATTGCCCTCCCACAATAGGCTCTGTTTTACAAATGCTGTGCCCATGAGAGCGAGGAAGGACCCTGTGCGTTATTCTGATGGTTTCCAGAGGGCCGGAGAAAAGGGTAAAAGGTAGAGGAGATTGATGGCTACTTATCCTATTTGTTGGGCTGAAGTCGAAGTTGAGGGACGAAGGGGAAATGTCAAAGTCCAGAGGTTCAGTCAGATCAATGGCTATTTTTCCGAGACGCTGGGCTGAAGTCGAGGTCGAGGGACGAAGGTTGTGTATCAAAGGCCAGAGGTTTAGTCAGGAAGAGAATTCTCAGCAAAGAACAGCGAGGTAGGAGCTCCTAGAAAAGAGTCTAATACCGAGGGCAGACCTGAGGGTAGTGAGGGTTTAAATATCCCGGGAAGTGGACAGTGTGGTCATTAGTGTGATGTTGTGGTTGGATAACTGATCAGCACACTGGCGCTTGCTGGAATTACCCGTAGCTGTGGCCTGATTAGTGAGAGGTCATTTGCGGGATAGGATGCGGTTGCTGGTGGACGTGACACTCTGGGCCACTGAATAAACGGTAACTGAAAGTGATGTGCTTATTATATTATATTGTGACTGACTATTTTTTTCATTTTTTTTCTTATCAAAAACCCACTATCTATATTAATGAAACTCAAATAGAAAAAAATCTATCACATTACTTTCATTCAGCACTTCCCAAAAAATAATGCTAACTCTAGACTATGTTCAAAATTGTATTTTGCCAATTAAAACATCCCTTTGTATTATTTCTAACTTAAATGTATGAAAGCAAATTTGCATGCCATATAACATCCCCCAAATAATGCCGAGACGTTGCACCACTTATTTTATTCTATAACAGACTTCTACATTTGAGACATAACATATGAGCTTGAATAAAACTGAATTGTTATGTGAAGCTTGGGTATTGTAAGAGTTTATGTTCAACATTGAAAACAGAATGTAAAGTGAAGAAAAGAATGTGAAGAAAGAAGTGACACAATCATGACAAAAATATGATTTCCCTTTGACACTTCTAATACATTTTTTATCTAAAGCAACAAATATTTACAATATAAATGAATTAATCTTGTTAAAGTCATGGTTCTGTGCTTAGTGTTAAATTTACATATTTGCACTTAGAAAGGTACACTTTATATATTTTAATAATGCTTTTGTTTCTCTTTCACAAGTGTTAATTTCCTGGTTTCCCATTCAAGAGGATCTTACGCACATGTTGGAATTGATCCGCTAATGTGAATGGCCCAGCATGTATTGCTAGTGAATCCCCACTAGGTGGCAGAACAGATTAAACATACCCCACAACTAGAAGGAAGCTTATTATTATTGTATGTCACATTTTCCATCCATTTTCTAGTTACTTCTTCCAATTCAGGATTTTCAGGAGACCCTGCAACCGAAGCAACAGGTGCACAGTACGGTACAAGCAGGATAAGATGCCAGTCCATCACAGGACATGTCACATTCTCTTGTTCACAAAACAGTATAATATATGAAACTAAATATTTTTTACAATTTGAAAATGAACAAGAGTACTGTACAGCAATTAATTTTACCACTTTCACATGAGTCAGTAGAATTCTTCATGGTGAAATGTATTTGAATTTTGATGTGGAAACATGATGTGTATCTGTGATTATGACACCTGCTTGTACTGCCACTTTCTTATCCCCTCAAAAACATGTATTAAGGAGATTTGTACACTATAAAAAGTTTGAATTGAACATGAAATATAAAACTTAAATGTATTTGATCTACGTTAATCGGTCAATTTATAATAAGTATAAATGAAAAATTCATTATAAGATGAATTTCAGACAACATTAAATTATATTTTCAGTTAAGTTTTAGTACTTATTTCTTACACAGCTTTAGTAAATAGTCATATCTATGCGCAGTTCTAAGCACCCGAGAGCAGGGGGAAAAAAACTGGCCTATTGCCCTTTCAAAACAATGTAATGGAAGCATTTCAGAACTTGTGTGAGAAAATAGTGGAGGGAGTGTATAGTGTTATTTGCAGAGTGCAGCCTCTGTATAAAAATATCTCCAGTTCCCACTGTTCTGTTTTGGCAAGGGGGATGTTTCTGGGAACATACACGTCTCACTAATATTTTTCTGTTTTGTGAGAAACTGTGTGCATAGAAGCTTGTAGAGATCTTAAATTAAGAAATGTGTGTCTGTTAAAGTATCCAAAAATATTGGCTCTTGTTTCACAAATCTTACCAAAAAGTCAATAAAATAATCATCGTTATAGATTAAACCTGAAAGCCCTGTGCAGTACTGTGATGCCCCTACAGTATGTTGGAAAATGGCTATTCCTTCCAAGCTCTCTTAGAAATTATCCCCAAAAGACATTCAAATATTTTTATGTAAACTTCCCTCTTCAGCTAATGATTGCCAAAAAACATTATGTTTGTTTGACCATGTTGGTAGATTTTGTGCACACCATCCAAGATGACAAGATATTGAATGCTGCTCTCTAAAGTACTTCAAAGAACACTCTGTACTACGACTACACTGTCAACCAGCAAAACAGACTGATTTTACACATACTTTCTAAAATGTCCCTTTTTTATTGTAACAACACATTTTCATCCATTGTTTTCTCTTTGATTTTGTATTTTTGTGTTTTTATATCTTTGATGTTGGTAAATATTTAGGTTGTACAGTATACAGCTACATAATTTCCAAATGAAATTGCTAACACTATGTTCAGGTATAGAGTCAGAAGAAAGAGCTATAGAGTGGAAAGAAGGTTTTTTTTTTTAATCATAAAATATAAAATAATATCCATTAATCCACTGTACTGTCTTATTGCTTAACAGCAGCATTAAATTATAGCAAGACAGGGAATTACAAGACATTTTTAGAACAAAACTATGCATTGTTTCACATTCATCTGAGAGTTATTTTCAATGCTATAAATGTCAGGACAGCCTGCCAGACCAAATTATTCAAATTTGATGAGCTGTTCCATAAGTTATCAGCTGACGTTTGTCCCTTACAGTAATTTAGCAAGTTAAATGGTTATTTCCCATCCAAGCAGTATTCAGAATGGGCCAAGGGTGTTTTCAATCTCACTACTGGTGATGTTTGCAAATCACATTGAGGTTTTCTGTCCCAGAAAAAACATTGATGCCATAATGGCCAACCTGAGATTTTCACAAATATGACTGTTTATATATTAATTTTCTATGAATACTTACAATTTAAACAAAATCTCATCTGTAATAAGGATTTGTATTACTTCTAGAAGATGTTCTTTGATGTCAGATGTACCTTTTGACCTCCTAGTTTTGTCAAATCAGCCAAATAAAAAAAACTTAAGTATGAAAGAATCAACTAGTGAACCCTATACTATTAATAACATTAACATGGCATTTTGCATTGTTTGCTTTTTTGACATTTTTCATGGCCCATGGATAAAAACACAAACATGACTTAGCTTGGAATGCTAAATATGTAAACAAGTGAAGAAATTGTAGGTTTAATTCTGCCAATTAGAATAAGTGAAAAAGGAAGTACTAATTTCCTTTTTAAATGTCATTTTTCTACATGTGATTAAAAGCAGCCACGAAAGCGATATTAAAAGAGCAGTTCAGCTCCTCAAAGCCTCCACGGGGTATTGTTTTTTATTATTAATTATATACATATAATTTGTTTAATTCGTTAAAAGTAGTTGGAATCTTTCTAAAGATTACAGGTGTCAACTCGTGTCCTGACTACATTTTAGTATGTCCTGGGAAAATATGGGCTCTGTCCCAGGGTCGGATGCTGAAACCGTTTAGCCTGATGGAGGAGCTGCGTGACTTCCTTGCAGACAAGAGGCCTGATCTTGCAAAGGTTTTGGGAGATGAGAAATGGCTTGCTCTACTCAGCTACCTTGTAGACATATTAAGTGAAACAAACAAGCTTAAGAAAGCAACGCAGGGTGCAAACACAAACAGCATTATCCAGCATGAACGAGCCAAGTCTTTTAAAAGAAAACTAAAACTACGGGAAAACCGTGCCTCCTCAGGAATCAGTGACATGCTTGAGCAAACAGAACCATCGAACATCATAAAACGGTGTATCTCTCAAAGATATTGGAGAAATTTGAACTATTTCCCTGCACTAACAGAGAAGCAAGTGGCTTCTTACCTTTGGATTAAAAACCCCTTCACTGAGAACATTGAAGCAAAGCTTCCAGCCACTTCCTCATTAAAACTCTTGGAAGAGCTCATAGACATATCATCTGATGGCATCCTGAGAGCTTGTTTCAGTGAAGTCCCATTGGAAACATTCTGGTGTGAGAGTGCTGCAGAGTATCCAGTATGTCATGATGCAGCAATGAAGGTGTTGGAAGCATTCAGCATCACCTACCTACAGTATGTGAAGTTGGGATTTCAGCCATGACAGCCCTCAAAACCAAGCACAGGGCCAGACTGACCCTTGAGGATGAGATGCATGTTGCCTTCTCAAAAATCTCTTCATACATTGACCATATTATTAACAAGCATCAGCAGCAGTCCTCACACCGAGTGAGTAGCTTTTGTAATTAAATTGTCAAAAATGTCTGCAGTACCAAATTCTGTATTTTCAAGAGCTACTTTTGATTTTTTGTCATTCTTCAGAAATACTTACTCATTTTATGTTTCCTTTAAAAACTTATAGTTGAGCCGAGTGAGTAGGTGAGTAGCTTTTGTTGTAGAGATATGAAAAATGTCTTCCGTGACAAACTTTATATTTTGGAAATTACTTATTATTATTTATTATTAATATTATCATTTATGCCTCAGAAATACCTACGCATTGTACAGTATGTTATGATTGAGCAAATTAGACACTAGCAAAAATAACTTTTATTTAATAAACATAATAGCTGTTTTTGAAAGGCCTATTAATTTTGTGTTAATGTTGGAAAAAAAAACATAGGTAGTGTAATAGCACTAGCATCAAATACGTTTTTGTTAATAAACATGTTTTAAAACAAGCGCTTTTGTCATCATTACAACAAATGTACAAGAGGGAAAATATCATGGCTTTCAAACATTCTCTTGGACACTTGGAGGACCTTGGAGGAATAAAGGTTGAGAACCACTGCTATACATTACATGTTGTCTTGCGGAGTTCTGTTCTCTACCTAAGCAGGCACACATGGGTTATGCCAATGACACTGTCACTGCTAATGCGCCTTCTGGGTGGAAACAATTGTGTTTTCCACATAAACAAAAGAAGCTGCCAGAGAGTTCCAGATATGTAAGATTTTCCATTTTGTAAAACACTTAATGAAGAGTCATCATGTTGATTTACTCTCCTCTGACATGTGGTTTATAAAAGTAGAAGTAGCTTCTAATTATACATCTAGAGTAGGGAGCTACCTTTTTGATGTAGAGCAGCACAGGACAGCAACATCCAGTAGCTCCAGCATTTCACAATGGGAAATTGAGGTACTGGGAGGTGCAATAAACCAAGTTTGGACGGTTTTAGCATGGCTGGCATTTTGAATCAGTCTGCACAAGTACTGCATTTAAGAAGACTTAACCAAGTAAATTATGATTGTTCTTAACTAAACATTTAAAGGGATGGAACAAATCATACATCTACAGTCAGAGGATACTCTGTCTGAAAATAATGTGCCTATGTTTACGTGTTTACATATTAAACATTTCTAGATAAAGTTAAAGTTAAAGCACTTCAGTTGAGAAGCGGAAAACAGAATGAAGCAGAAATGTTTTGTTATAATATGTAAGAAAACCGGCTCAGGGACGCCAAATATGTAACGTTGCCATAGCCAAAATGTAATGTAGTGGCTCTCTGAAGGCACCAGTTCTGTAGGGTTTGGGCATTTACTGAGACAATTATTAATTGTAGCAGTAAATCACAAAGTTGATTCTTTTGATGGCTTTAGAGTCCAACCATGCGACATAACTCAAACAACGCACACACACAGGTACTAATACACGAGGATACATTTATTAATACATAGAATATGCATGTAAACCTAACAGATCTTATCGAGAGGGTTATCAGAATACAAAAGGTATATATTCAATCAGTTACAAAGTGTTACACATATCAAGAGGACATACGTTCAGTATATCATTCATTTAGACCGTTTCATAAATGAACTTGGTTATTACTTCTACATTAGATACTCAAAACAAGTACATAACTCTTAGGAATTAAATTGATATCAACTGGTTCGGATAACAATTGAATTCTCGAGCTATAATGCATTGAAGTTGAATACTCATCCAATCTCTGGGGATTCAGATCTCCTGCGAGCACAAAGAAACAGTTGCAGGCTGTTGCTGTCCAATCCACGCTCTCTGGCTCGGTGCCAGGCTGTGCTGTGCGGCTTGCGACTGTGCGCTGCAGATGCTGCTGACCGGCTAGTTAGTGTTGGCTTTAACTAGCAAAGTTTGCGCACAGGAGAAAAGATGACTGTGGGTCCCAGCAAGTCAGGAAGAGGACCGGTTCGTTCCTGATGAAGAGCTAGTTCTGAATAGTGATTCAGCTGTCCACAGTTCCGACCTGTTCACGAGGCCTGCTGCTGGTGCTAACCTCGGGTGGATCCTCTGGTTATTCTCTGGCAACCTCCGATCTAGACTCTTAGAACAAAGGAAAGTTCTGGCACTCGGACACACTGGCCATTCCGTGGTTGTCCGGGCTGAGTCTCAGGATGGTCAGGAGGCGCGCTGCGAGAATGTCCTGCCCTTGGGAGCCTTCTGCTCCTGGGCCGTCCTGCCCTGGAATTCTCCTTTGAATTCCCTTTAGAATTGTCCACAGAATCTCTGAATCTTACTGAATCTTACTGAATCTCTTCCTTCTGAATCTTACTGAATCTCTGTGTTCCCTTTTTTTACCTGGAGGAACTTCAGCTCGTTGATTGGCTGAAAGTTCCATGGGCATCAGAGTCCCACGTGGGTTACTCGGCCCTACCAGTCCCTGATTGGTTGATTAAGGTGAGATATGAGTCACTTACTCCTGACATTTAGGAATGCAGTCCAGATGTCCAACTGGCACTCCCTAGACAGATAGGCACCAATGGATGACCATTGATCATGATAGCCAGGCTTAGCTAAGAGCATCCCCCTTTGGGAGCTTGTTTCTTATCAAAAGAAAACATCTTAAATCAGCCTGCATGAATAGTTTCTCTGTGGCTGCACCACAGAGATGAACAGAGAGATGAGGCCTAATTTGGGAAAGCTCAGAAACACTTAATTCTTTCTTATTAATAAGCCTCGCCGCTACAACTACTTAAGGTGTTGGTTTGGTTATTTTTACTTAAATACTTTTATTTTATATTTCCTTTTAATCTTAATTGAATGAAGAAAATATTGTGCTTTTACTTTTACATTTACTCTCTTTATTAAAACTCAGGGTGAGCTGTTTTCCTCATTAATAACACTCATTAATGGCAGTTCTCCCAAACAGGGCAGAGGCACAGAAACTGTTGAATAAGGTTTAGTGAAAGTCTTTCGGGTTATTGTTTATGCCATGATAATGCAGGTGTTTACGTTGATGTGTCTAAGCAATGAAGGCAATCCGTATTAGAACACTTTAGGCTTAAATTTGTTTAAATACCAGAAACTGCACGGCATGAACAGCGGAAGACACTGTATTAAACTTAACACAATAACTGTAATTATTTTATCTTCAGCAATAAAGCACACAATATTATCAGTTTATTTGCATCTTTACATTATAGCTGGGCTTGATTACTTTGTATATTTATAAGTTGAAAAGAAAGTAAAGGAGACAGGAGAGATGAGAAAGAGAAGTGTGAAGTACAGTAACTCTGGCACTGTGTATTTATGTTACGGTTGAAAAGGAAAAGAACTAGCAAGTCCTACCTGCTGCCAACTGATTTATCAAATAAGACAAATTTCCTCTTATTTGTATTTTTTCACAGCCCACTATTTTCCTACATATACGTTTTTGACTGGCATCAACAGAGTGATCTTGTTGTCTTCACTGTGTGTTGTAGGTTCTCAAATCCTCCTCTTTGTCCTCATTGTGGAATGGACATTGTGGGACAATGAGTAATAAATTGTCAGCACCAACGGGTAGACGTAAGTGACGGTTCCTTCAGTCCTGGAGTTACTTTAAAGACCAGTTAGGACTCCTACATATTCAGCTTTTTTTAGGATTCACTCTTCTCACCCCTATTGTGTAGTAGGCAAGATGAAGTCTCCTAAACATGAACTGCTTTATCACTACTAACTGGATAGCTCTTCCCAAAAAGATATGTTTTAAGCAGTTGAAAAATACAAAAGAGAAAATTAAAATCTGGAGCCTTAATGGACAGTGCAGACAATTACCAACCAGATTTCTGCAAAGAATTCTGCAGTAAAGGCATTGACATTGTCAGCCTCAGTGAAACCTAATTAGGAGAAATGCAACTCCAAAAACAAAAGGGAGATTTAACAGAAGAACATCTGATTCATAGAACTGGGTTTGCCAAGAAAGAAATCCTTAGCCATGTTCTAGATTTCACTTTTGAAATAAATAACTCCCAATGATTCTTCACTTCAGATTAGATGGGAACTAACAAATCTATATGTTTTGTATACAGTATATATCTGTACTCTAAAATAAGATCATGAAACTAAATATGTTTGAAGATGTTAATACCAGAGCTGGAAAATATGCCAGTCTCTGATATGAATCACTGACAAGGTGTTGGAAATGTCAGTTTTGTCAAGCCAAGTTTAAAATGCTGCTGAGTGGTCAAGCTGGAAATAGAAAAGAGTGAACTGGCAAAAGTAACAATAATATAGCCACACAGAATAGTGCAATTGTGTTGAACAGGCTGAATGGAAGTCATAGTGGAAAGGATCTAGAAGTGGTGGTAAAATTTGACAGCAGATGATGAACCACTTGTTTGAGAACAAGAGAGGAAGAAGCGTACAGTAACAGGACAGTCATTCTTCTATAATGAAGTGAGATTTAAGAAGTATGTATTTCATACTATACTAATATCACATAATATCTTGAAACTTTTGAAATACAAGTTTAAAGATGTCTAATTCTAATTAAGAATGGAAATGTATATAACTAATGGGAAGTATAAGTACAGTATCCCTCCCCTTGAAAAACGGACATGTCTCACAGCCCAGGTTGGTTCTAATCAAGCAACCGCAGTAATTTTTATCCACCTACTCAGTTTAAGGAAAACTAAGCAGCTGAAAATGTTTATATTAAATTCAAATTAACCGGAACCTATTAGTTGCTCCTACAACCTCTGCTAAACATTACTATTACTTAACATTTCAGCTGTCTAGATAATGTGCAATTAAAAAATAGAATATTTTCTCTCTATATGTACTGCATATAAGCTTCTAGTGGGCAAAAAAAAACTAAAAACTATCAAAACAACACAATTTTGTAAAAATTGCTTCTTTTAAAAGGAAATACTAAAAATACAGTTTAACTAACAAATAAGTTAATCTTTACAATATATCTCATAATAATTATAAATATTCAAAATAATTACTCATCAGCTGTATGTTATCTGGGGTGGTTTATAAAGTCATAGTTCAGAGAGGTCAAATTCTCCAGTTATCAGTTGCTCCACTTAATAACATTAACTGTTAATCTGGTTTTATCATTAGTTAAATCTGTTCATTTTTGTTTCTCTTGATGGGAAATTAAATGTAAAAATACTAAAGATACAGTTTCATTAACAAATAAGTTCATCTTTACAATATATCTCATAATTTATATAAATATTTAAAATATATTTTAGTATAAGTTTGTTTGTTTGTTTGTTTGTTTGTTTGTTTGTTTGTTTGTTTGTTTGTTTGTTTGTTTGTTTTTTAAGTTTTGAGGTGGCAGAACAATATCTAGTCCTGTCAGGGTCTTGAGGAAAACATTTATAAAATGGCTTTGGTACCATTCTCATACACTTTCCATTAATGTAATTGTAGAAATAACTTTGAAATGCACACAAGTCTTTGGGTACATCCATATTTTATTACAAATATTTATTTTGCATTAAAAGAAATACTCATCCCATTGTCAAGCATGGTAGTGTCCCATGTTTCATGTGAAATAAAACTGCATGTACTGATTTTCAACTCCTGGTGTCCATGATCTTTATTTAGAAAAAGCTGTTTTGTAATAATGAAGTGCATTTCAGGCCATTTTTTGGTTGCTAGTAGTTATTCTTAGTTTATTATTGTGCTATTTAGAATCTGTCTGAAATGTCATCCAGTATACAGCTCCACATAAACACCCTGAAGCCCCTCTAAAACACAAGAAAAACAGAAAACAGTTTTTTAAATAGCAGGCACATTTTTTTTTACTTATTAGTCAGGCGAAAAGATATTCCTATTATGGCAAACAGTCAAGACGAAAATGCCTTGGCATTATACACAGACCAAATAAGGAAAAACATGTGAATATTTAAAGATTGGCTTGTAAGTTATCAAATGCTTCAAAGAATATTTTCTATGCACAATTAAAGGAAATGACAGGTAATCCAGCTCTCAACAAGTGAAGCTGGAACACGTGCTTACCAGCTTTTGAAAACAGTAACAATAAAGGTGACGCAATTCCACTCTAGGTCATTCAATATACTATTTGAAATGTTATTTTGAATTATATGATAGCAACAGGTTAAAGTAAGGCTAGTCTAACATCCTGAAGCCATTGTGTGTTGAATAAACTCCAGTGAGATTTCATATACTTGAACAGTTAAAAGGCTATCAACATTATCAATTCCTACTGCTTTGCAAAGCAACCAGTAGTAAATGATAAAAATTAGAGAACATCTTTGTATTAATCTCCAACTCCCTTTTATCCCTTTATAATTATTTAAAATGATCAACCATTTTCTGTTCATTCTATTAATGGAATCCATAAAGGTTCTGTGGCTCACATTTGCTCCATATTTCTGATTTTACTTCTACTTAAACCAATGTTTTATGGTTTGCCAGTCATTCCACTTCTTACTTAGTTTAGTGAAGTACTTTAAATGCGTCTCATCCACATTTTTTCCAAAAAAGTGGAGAGCTTTCTCTAGAACATTTGAAAGATTAGAAGAACTTTCCCCCAAAAAATTAAGAAAATCTGGGGCTAACCGATACCTGCTAATTTTGTGTGAAAAGCTGCAACAATAGTCTATGATAACAGTTGGAACTATATAAATAACATTTATCATCATCTTCTTTTTGCAAAAAAAATATAAATTCCGTTCAATATTCTGTATTCCATTCCTCTGTCCCTCTCACCTTATGTTGTCTGTAAGTGAATGCATTTGTGTACGGGTACTGTATAGGTGAACCCTATGAGAGCCTTTATAATAGTGTGGTCCACCTTTGTGGCATATCAATTTAGGTTCATGCTTTAAGAATAAAGCTGTTACTGAAAATGATTGGACGGATTGTGTCTTACTGACTGCACCAGTCAAGTGGTGGTAAAAAAAATTAAAATACGCTTTACAATAAGAACTATTTTATGAAACTCTATCAACATGTTTTGCAGTACAGATGCAGCCACTCAGAACACAATATTTCTTCCAAATGTGTAACACAACACGTTGAGTTATGTAATTCACTGGTCAAAGACGATTAATAGGTGGCATTTGTGGTGTATTATATACTAGTAAAACAGTTGCTTTTATTGTAAAACCCATTTTAATTTGTATTTACCACCACTCTACTGGAGGCTACTGCAGTCAGTAAGACACAATCCATGCAACCATTTTCAGTAACAGCTTCAATCTTAAAGTCTAAATGGATAGGGACTGGCCACATTGTTAAGAATTGTACTGTACTTGAGGTTCTGTATATGTTACGTATGTGACAGTACGTAAACAAAAAAAAATTGTTTCTGATTACTCATTGCTGACATTTGCATTAAGACAAAGTGTAAATTATCTCAATGCGGACATAAACCTGAAAGAAGCACATCACATTCACATCAAGCTATAGTATAATAAGAAACATTTTTATATATCAACTCTGAGTGATTTTGTTTTTTTAATGTAGTGCAGTTCCACAACAGAATATTTTTTTTAAAAAGGGCAGCACACTACAGTGCCTTGAGGTGTCTGTGGCACAATGTGCTGCATTATCCAGTGTGCATTCTGAATGGATGGATCTGTTTGCTCAAATAAAAAAATTGGGGAAGACCAACATACTGTAGCATGTTGCAAACAAGAAAAATAAAATTCTATAAAAAAGAAAAAATTATGAAGCTCTTAGCCTCTTACAGATGACAATAAAACATTCAAGGAGCATTTAAAGCAAAGCACAATTTTAAAGTTAATACCCTAATACCAACACATCAAATCTTGCATAATAGACTGCTTCTGTAAATCCAGCCCATGTAACCTTGACCAGACTTCTCACTGCACTTAACTATGGCTTATTTGGAAAAAAAATATGGTCATATACAAGGAATATCTTTTTCACATTAGACAACCAAAGCCTCCTCTCTACTTCAATCATTTTCACCTCTTACTGTTTGTCTTCTCTGATTCCTACTTGATACAGGTTCTGTTTCAGCATTTTTCTGTTCCGAAAAATCACTTCTTTCTGCTTTCACTGACAGATCTATTTCTCTCTGGGGAAGTCCATCATGGTTCATGATTGGAAACTCTTTGAAAACTGTACATGTCCACTAGGTATAGCCACACACAAATATTAAGGAGGAAAGGTGTCTGCTTCTATCCATCTTGCTGCTTCCCTTATTCTTTTAGCAGAGGAAAATGTGTTAGTTCCTGAATATGCCATTTCAATTACCTTCAAAGCCTTCAAAGCTATGGCAATGTCTGCACACTTACAGTATATTGTTTCAAACTCCCTTTCATCGTCTTAGCCTGTAACTGTTTGTAATTTGTGTTTAAACTGGGTTTGAAAGTCTAGCAAGAAACTTCACGTTTTCCAAACCTGAGTATAGTGATAGTTGATAGTTTTCTTGTTCTTTTCTGCCTGATTTTAGAATATCTTTAACTGACTTCCAAATTGTCATCTCCTTTAAGTTCAGACAAGTAATTACTTTCTGTATAAGTATTACCTAATAATAATACATTTTATTTCTAATAAAATAAAAAAATCAAAGGATGCTGTACTGGGCATAAAGCTGGTCACAATCTGAAAGCTAGATTATGAAAATAATTTTTAATACTAGATTTAATTTAATCGAATCCCTTAAAGGAGGCAGTTTCACAGCCATGAAGCTTACCATTCCCTCTTGTCAGTGCTCCTCTACATTGTGTGAACTGTACACAATACTAATCGCAGTATCTTTTTAGGTATTCTTTCAGTATTATACTTCATTAACAAAGGTTATTTAATCTCCTTACACATACCTGTACAGTCATCCTCAAACAACTGTTTAATCAAATTTCACACATTCCAGGCCAATTAAATTACATTGCTGATTTATTCAGAAATTTATGAATTTAACCCCTGAAGCGAATCAGAAGCCTGCTGTCATATTTGGAAATTGGTTTCATTTAACTCACTCTCTGCATCCATTTTACTTCAGGCCCAAAGAAGCATATTAATATAGAATACTTCCTTATAAATCTATTCATTCTGAACAGTTTGAAGCAGTGTCTGTTTCTTGCATCTAATACTCAGCACTTCCATTCTTAATGGAACCTGCTTTTATCCTATTTAAATGAAATTTCCTTCAATCTGTTATATTTACTCTCAAGGAGACTCACTTCATGACCCACACTTAATAACCAAAGGTTATCTAATATCACAGACCTGGTGCCTTTCACCTAATAGACGTGCTTAATCTGGTTCCAAATCTAGCTCCTTCTTTTTCTCTTATGTTACATTGGGCATATGCATTTGAGTCTTCACAACGAACAATGCAAACATTATGAGGAACTTATATTGAAATGTATTTAATTTAAAAACTAGTACTAGTATGCAATTAAGTTCTGTATGTGGGAGAGATACTGTAAGAAAATACTTGTGATGCTGTTATCCTCCTGGCTGGCCTCCCCAATTGCCTAGTGTGTACTGTATACAGTACTGTACATGCATATATTTTCCACCTGCTTCTTTGCTCAATGTATACTGTGCTTTCTTTAGCCTCAATCTCTCTATTATTTCTTTTGGTCATTCTTTTCAACTTCTGTGCCAAATCATTATAATTTCCATTCACTCTTCTGCAAATGCCTACATATACTTCTGTTTCCCTGTGAGTAGACCCAGATATCAGAAAGCCCTAGGACAGCACCATCTCTGACCATCTTCTGCCACCTCCTGTAAAGCCATTTCAAAATCTTGTTCAAGCTGGTTAGCCTGGTCAGCCTTGTTCAGGCTATATCTTGTGGTCCATCCATTTTGGAAGCCTAATAACTATTATACATTGTTTCCAGTGCATCACAATACCTACTATGGATGATTAATCTTTATATATTTCTGATCTGCTACATTGTTGCCTTTCAGGTGTATTGTATTCCAATCCTTCACCTCATTTTCTTCAACCTGTGTATTTTTCATGACCTTACTAACTCTATACTCTTATTGCATTATATTGTATTTGATTGTGTTTTACATTAATGTTTTACCGTGTTTTTTGATTTATGAATGTCTTTTGGTTATTAAAACAACAACCACCTCATCCAAGTTCCATGCCATGCAAAGGGCTCTCAGAAAGAAACCTACTTCATGTGACCATCCAATCTTCATCATTTCTTTGTTTGTTCCCTGTCGAGAGGTCACTGTACATCGGTATGCAGTGTACTTTATGCACTGTACTGCGATATACTGTACACCGGATCATTTTTATTAGAATTTACTTTTTGTATTTTACAGTATGTATACCTCTTATATTTTTCCTTACTTATTAGGTTTACTTATTATTCTAGCGAAAAAATAATTGGTATGCAATTTGCATATGTCCTATCACATATTTCATGAGTGTTCTTTGTATTTTCTCTGCCAGAATATTGGTTGATACTCCCTTTCCTATGTTCATCTTACTTTGATTGTTTTCAGGAAGCAGCAAACAATAGGAATCATGGCTCCCACATTCTCAAAATTTTAGTTCTGAGCTGCACATGCTGATTTCAAAGAAATACAATCTGTAATTAGCCTTATTACAGATGCTTAATCAGTGTAGTTTATTTATCAATTTCATTCTTCATTAATAAAGTGCTGTTTAAAACAATATTAGATTTTATTTTCTTTTAACAAGTGTGGATCAAGTTTACAAGCACATAATAATGTTTATTCAGCTAGTGTACATAGTAATATATAAAAGCAAACAAGAAAAGGCCATTCAGTCCATCTTACTGCAGTGATTGTTAGCAGATTACAGATTCATTAGTCATCCCCAGCTACTTATTAATATTATTCCTTAGAAGAGAGATTGCTTAACATGTTTTTGAAGTATCTCCTTTTTTTTCAAAATGCCTAATTTTACTTTTGTTGTTTTTTAAAACTAGCTTTTGAATTGGACTTGACAGTAGTTCCAAGGAATTTCAAGTAAAGACAGGCATGTTTTGTATCATCTTAAAGACAAGATAAAAACATTTATATGTATGCTATATGCAAATCCCAAAACTACATCACAGCACAGCTGTCTAAGCCATACAAATGATATCAGTATCCAACAAGCTTTCTAAAAGCTTGATTTTTTTTAGTTTTTGGAGTGGAATCTCTGCTTACAGTATAAGTCTGTGACACTGTGAAAAGACTCGTCCTCTGGGGTGTGTTTACAAAATAAATTTAACCCTGATATGGCAGGTTTTTTTACAGAAAAGAAATGCAGTTGTGTAAAATGTAACTTTCTTTATTTTTTATGGTTTGTAATTTACAGTCTAACAATTCAAATTAAGTACAGCCATTGTTTTGCTATGTGTAAAAGACTCCAGTCACATCAAACGTGTTTTAATGTTGTAGAAACAGCATTAAATTTTCTAGAAAGTTTCAAAAGATTATTTTTATTTATAGAGGCAGTGATGAAGAACATGGCATCTTATTTCCAGGACTTTAAAGCATTTAACAGTACAAGGACATTTTTATTCATACAGTCTGACATGTGAACGATGCACACACATCATGTGTAATGTGTTGAGTTAATACAGTATGTCCATTGTACCTTACTTGTAGGAGAAAACACTGAGCTCTTATAAAAACTACAGAAAAAAAAACTTATATTGATATCATTTTCATGACGACACTACATTTATGCACAAAACAGCTAGCCAGTTCTTCACAATAAAAATACGAAACGGTCCATCAGATAACGATATACAGTATGGATCCAGTTTACAAATACATAACAATGTTTATTTACCAGAAGAAGGCTCCACTACCGAAAGTTTTGTTTTCTTTCTTTTCTTTTCAGCATGGAATAAACGTATTACTTGTCCAATACAGTATATACAAAAGGGTCAGACAAAATCCATCAATAAATAGCATATTTCATAAGCTCTGTAGAAATTTCAGTTTGAATAAATATTTTAATAATAAGAAAAATGTATCAGATAAATAAGATGTCTTCAATAATACTATGATGCTATCCCACTTTCATCAATTAGTCTTTAGAACGGCAAAATATTCAATAAGCAAATTAAATCAATGTTTAATTCCTTTTTCACAGAATCTAGCTCTCTACACACACTGACAATGTACTTTAGGTTTGCCAAACATCTCAGTGTAGCTTGTGATAGGTTTAATAAAGCATAACAGCATGAATATTAAAGTAAATGACATTAAAATATTTATTCAAATTTTCCTCAATACACATTGCTTTATTAGTAGTGATGTTTAACTTACAGTACAGTATGTGCAGTGTAGACTTTTGAATTGGTATATTAACTTAATATTAAATGCATATATTTTTATTCTTGCCATTTCCTTGTTTTCAGTTTCTAGTATTACCATTGTTGCTCCTGTGTATTTAAACTGCTTATATTATATATCTCACGTTTTGTTTATTATGTTTATTCATTTAAACCATATATGTTGCTAAGCTATTGAAATAGAACATGACATAAAAAAGGCAAAAAGGAAGTTTCTTCCACTCAATGAAATTTGTTACGTTGCATTCATGAGTTAGCTGGCAACTCCTACATGAAGTCATTATTCTTTGAGAAGAAATTCACACTTTGTTCCTTAGAGGGCTCTGTATGCTTTCCTGCAGTAGTGAAACAGTAGAGATACAAGAGGAGAGATACTGTACAAGCTTCATCTCTGCTGTTAGTTGGTGCAAAAAACAAGGATTGCAAAGCAGCAGCAGTAATTCTTCTTAATTGCTCATCTTAATACTCGATGCAGATTTTGAGACAGGAAATGCCTGCTGAATTCTCATGGTTCCCTCATCCCAGAGCCTCTTGAGAATTTATGTACTGCTGTTCAGTTGAGTGCTGTAGTTCAGACTGGAAGGACAGAGGAATTTGTGCTCCTGCGTCAGAAAATCAAATATGTTTGTTAGATTGGAGCATTTCAGCATTTTCATGCTACAAGGTAAGTAAGTACATTTCTGCCAGATTATGTAGATCATTATAATTTTATATATTACCCAATAAGTGAAATTTTATAAATGTTATAAATTATGTGAGTTTTTTATCTTATCTCACATGTCTACTGCTGTATAGTGGGGCTATTACTTGTAAGCTGCTAATGAACTTTTATACAGATGACTGTTATGTGCAGTGTACTGTTGCAGTGCCTGTTGAGGAACTTCCTTTTTAAGAATCTAGCAAATAAAAGCATATAGTTCTTCTAAGTGAACTTTCTTCACTGCAAAAGTATGTTGCTCCAAAAGAGCAATTGGCTAACTTTAAGTTTAACTATAAGTGCAAAAGCCTATATTAGTAAGTTAATATTTTTAATTTGGAAGTCAAATGAAAAGTCTGGAGAGTTACCTATTCTTTCCTCTAAATAGGTGGCATTAAATATGTTATGTATGTTCTTGTATATTCACTGATGTTATATCTAGTCTTATTGACAGTTTTGAGATCTACAGTAACGTTGTTCAACAATGCACACATAGTATGTTTGATTCTGAATGTTTACTTTTAAAATACATACACAATTCAGATTTAACAATGGGGATATCCAATAAAAATAAATAGATAAAGAATTGTTGGCAGCCTTCTCAAATTAGATTTTTATGTCTGTGCCCAGGTTCCCAGTCATCTTTTTCTAGGTATTTTTGGTACTTAACATGAGTTTAGTAAGCCACATCTTGTATCATAGAATATACAAGATGTAATCTTATCCCCATTGTCTATTTAAAGTAGAATGAACGCATATTGTCATCTAATTCAATTACAATGCAGATACTTTGATTTGTGTTGAATTTATAAAGAGGAAATCCTGTTTACTTTCCACCTCCACAGTCACTATACAGTCTGCACAGAAACCTCAGAAGTACTCGTACTATTGTGTATGAAGGGAAAGAAAAGAATTTATGTTAATATTAGTTTACATTGCTACAACATAGATAGAAAGGAATCTGATTTCTTAGCTTGAATCTTACTGATTTAGTAAATATGATCATATTCATTTGGAGAATTAAGTTTGTCTACAAGATAGTAGTTTTTTTGCTGCTATATTGTTGAATAAAATGCACTTATAACATAAGTCAAGTCAATGGAATCATACAATTTTTCTCCTTATGTGACACCATGCTGAATACTGTAGTTTAGGTGCTTGTTTTATGTGAAGTGTTAAACAGCAAATTCTTGTACTGCATTACTATAACTGACACCTACTGGTGTCAGTATGTACTGGCATATTTGTAAGTCAAAACAATGAATAAAGATGTTTTACTGCTAATAAAAAAGTCACAATTTTCTGTCGAGATATACAGTAAAAGTAAAACACCTTACTTAACATAAAAAAAATAAAAATACATCTTGCTGTTTTGAATTTGATTCACGCATGTGATGCAATCTTGGGACTTTTATTAAACTTGAATTGAGTTAAAGATGCAGTTGTTGATTTCATATTACCGGAGCACCACTCAGAAGAGATTAAGGTTATTCCAGAACACAAATTCCTTGTCTGGACTGGTTTTAGTTGTGATTGATGTGTCATATTAAAACCTTAGAAAAAAAACATACATGTAATGAGAATCAACATCTTACTTCAATGGTCTACAACAAACACGTAAATTGAATTGTACACTTACAATAATAAACATAATATTATTATTTTCACATTTAGTAATGTCTTTACAACTAAATTAAATGTTTACTGCACTTTGATAGATGGATCCAATGGTAAGGTTAGTCTAAAAACTGCTAGTTTAGAAACAGCAAACTACAATTAAGCTTCTCATCTGGGCCCTGCAGCATACAGAGCCCAGATGCATTTATTGCAGTGGTTTAAATTCAGAATAGTAAATTCCTAGATTTATTCCTATGAAGGATTACCAGGTGTTTTCAGTTTTACACTCACACAGTATTCATATGGCTCTAATCAGTGTAAAGGGCAAACAGACTTAATATCTATTTGAAAAACCTTCAGAAGTAAGAAGCTGATTATGCAGTGTATCCAATTTGTCTGTAATTTTTTAAAATTACCTTAATATTATTTTGGATACTTTTTTCTTCAGAGATTTATGTTGCTCAAGATATACTACTTAGTATATGTATATACGACATAGTCTTGCAGTGAAATGCATGACTCATCAAAGGAAAACGGATACACTGTATTTCTGAGACAAGTCTAGGCCTATTTTTTTTCTTTTTTTATAATGGTTGATTCATTCCAAAAGAAAATGATAAGAGTCTAAACACCAAGTCTGATTCTTCAAAAGCAGAGCAGTTTAATGACAATTAGTATGAATATGGGGAATGTTAGATCAACATCAGTGAGTCATAAAAATGACTTCAGAACTCATGTAGAATTCATATTATTTATATGTCTTTATTTTAATGTTACCAAATGCTTATTTTCTGGAATTTATTACAAACTATATCACAAAAAGTATGGTGTCAAAAGTAGTTTTTTTACTATTGTTTACTTCCTACTTTTCCTTTTAATTATTCACTGTAACAGACCTGAAAGCCTGTACTATACATACTGTACGTCCAGGATGTCTTTGTGTTTTCTAGGATACTGTTAGTCTGGCTTGCCACACTCATGATAAAGAATAGGGAAATGGCTTTCTCCAAACTCTAATGTGAAGGAAGTATATGTAGTTATGTCAGACAACAATATTAAGAACTGCTGCATTGTGAAATAAGTGACAAAAAAACATTCTGGAAGAGAGTCCAAAGATTTAACAAGTTGTCAGTATAGACAAATAAAAAAGCACTGTATTTAAACATATGAACACAGAAACACATGATGTTTGAAAGTATTAAATTGCTATCTTATTTAACAATAAAAAATAGTGATTCCTCATCCTTGCACATGCATAGTAACGTCTTTTGGCTATCATAACAATAAGAAGGCACAGGAAGAAAGACAGAAGAAGCGGTATGCACAAGAATATAAAAAGAAACACATTGGTTCCAAAATAGGTTCCAAAAATGGTGCTTTTTCTAGCTGTTTCTAGTATATACCGTAGCATGTTCTGAGTCATAATATCCCTTAAAGATCAATTTAATAAATATAATTAACAGAAAATACTAACTTCCAGAAGGAAATTGTATTATTTTTAAGGAGAAACTTTTTAGTTACAGGTATATCTAACAATGTGCAATTAATTTTGTGGTATTTAACAATAAACATATTGGGGCATGGGAGTTCAGATCTTGTAGTGTTGAAAGCCATCCTCAATCAAATCTGTTACTAATGCAATGTGCACAATTGTGCATTTCAATGCCAAGTGAAAACACATTATCTTGTTATTTACTAAATTATTTTAAAAAATATTTAAATGATTTCAAAAATGTGTGGTGTTTTGGATTTGCCTTAATCAAACAATAGTGATATATTTTATTAAACGTTTGAAGATTGTATTAAGAGTTAAAAGTAATTTCCACATCAGAATGTGCTTTCATTGCAATTTCCTGTGAAAGGTGCAAACAATATTGCAAAGCTATTTTTGGAACTTGTTTCACATTCAAGTGTTATCCAGTGTTAAAGTTATTCATAGTCAAGGGTATGCTAACTTTATTTGTTATTCTTATTTTTTTCTATTACTAAATGTAAAATATTATAAAGTACATCACACAATAGCTCATAGAGATATTTTATCATTTTTTATCATTTAATTTTAATTTCTTACAGTTTTTCAGTTGTACTTTTTAAAGTTTATGCATTTAGAGTATGCTTAAATCATGATTACTTACCAATATTCATAGAAATAGTGCAACATCAAACACATCAATGACAAAATACTTTGTCTGTATATATTATCAGTATTAAATGTAAAAAAATCAATGACAAAAGACTTCCTTCAAGGGTGGCACAGTGGCACAGTGGACAACACGGGGCTTCTCAGCACTGGGACTCTGAGTTCAATTTCTGGAGTGTTATCTGAGTGGAGTTTGTACTGTATGTTGCTCCTGTGTTCATGTGGGTTTCCTCCTTGTGCTCTGGTTTCCTCTTACAGCCCAAAGACATGCCGGTAGGTTAATTGATTTCTGTAGAATCAGCCTTGGTGTAAGTGTGTGCGTGTGTCCTGGAATGGACCACTATCCTGTCCAGGATGTAACCTGCATTGTGCCTGTTTCTTGCTGGGCTAGGCTCCGACATCCTCCACAACCCTGTATTGGCTAAGTGGATTAGAAAATATATGGGTAGATTTCCTTCAATGAATGAATGGCAAAGTTGGTTATCTGATTCATAAATAAAAAACAGATAATTGAATAAAAATAAGGGTGAAGAGTGGTAAAGCTATAATGCATAAAACAGAAGAATTACATTTCTTTGCAAGGAAAAAGACTCACCAGCTCTGGTTTTGGATTTGCAGTGAGTTGCAGCTTTGGGTGCACCATGGTCTACTTAAGGGTAGATACAGACTTTGAGATACGTTCTCCTTCTTAGAAAAAAACACACAGTAAAGTACAACTAAGGTATATTGTCATGCTGTACTTTACTTGAGCCATTTTAGTTCATCAATCAAAATACTGCTATACTTTATACAGTATATGCTACAGTATAAACAGTTCATGGTAATGTCTCATGAACTGAAGTCAGACCATTTGCCGCAAACTACCTACTGTGATTTGCATCAACACTCAAATGCATTCCAGCTCCCCATACTGAAGGGGCCTCAGACACGATCAAAGAGGTTCTGCCTAGATCTATTTACCAGTTGATAATGTAATGCTGAGATATACCTGTAAGTGTTCTCACAAACCTTTAGTAGTTACAGAAAATAAAGGAGATCAATGGTTAATAAACATGAAATGAAGACATTCTGGGATCATTTTGAGATGTTATTTTGTTTTGACTTATTATCAGAATTATTTTGAAACCCCTGCTGCCATGTAGAGGTGTCAGAGGGACTTGCTTCTCCTCCATCACTAACCACCCATTGGCTGTGGTTCATGTGACATCCAGAAAGACGAGTGGCTGGAAGGTGAATGTCTTGGAGGAATCTGCCTATACACTTTATTCTGCCATGTGCGTAGGGGCCAGAACTCTCTGTGACAAAAAATAATTTGAGATTCTAAATTAATAGAAATGATTTAATACCTGTATAATGCTATGGATAGACAATAGATTGGTTTGTAATTAGAAGACAAACCTTTTCCAAACTTGCAGTGTCTTCCTCCTTTACATGAACTCATACAAATTTGCAGACTTAAGCAGGGCTTGATTTAACCTAATGATATGATTCTTAACAAATGAATATCTCTTGGCTGTTTTATTATTACTATAGAATTCAGCTGTAGGATTTCTCAAGACATTTCAAACCAAAGTGCTCTACCAAAACTGTTCTGATTTCCAGGAAATCATCTGTATGTACAAAGCCCTTCTTTCACTGATACCTAGAGCCATGAAAGTGCTGTACTGAAAGATACAAGATATGTTTGCAAGTTACATGGTTACTAAGTTCATTCCCTACAAGTTGTTTGACAAAGTGTCTGTGTCCAGAAAAAGAATGCAGAGCATTCTTAGTTTTGTTTTGTTTCTTTTCCAAAGAAGGAATAGAAAACAGCAGAAAGCAGACACTTCATTCTTATATTCATTGTTGAACTTGTTACAAAACAAATAACTATCAGGCATCTGGGCACATATACTGTAGTATACAGTACATACTGTACAGTAGTAGATGAGTGTGATATATGACTAGCATTTATACTTCAAATGTCTTCACTGACAAAAGACCCGGAAAAGATTTTACTTTGAACAGACCAATTAATTTTTGACTCTGATAAGCTTCAAAGCTTAAGAATTATTATAAGATGAGACAAGGCTATGGAAACATTATCTGCATGAACGAAATACAATTTTGTGAATTGTTAATGGCAATAGAGGTAGAAATAGTAGATTAATAAACAGTTAAGATGGAATTTCCTGTAATTGAGCTGGAAAGTGGGAACCTCGCTAAGCTCCCATAGAAAGAGCAAATAAGGAGGAACCTTTGTTGCCTGTTAACACAATTTCCAAGCATATACAGTACTATTTCACCATATCAATGAATCCTGATCCCAAATTCCCTGAGCACATCAACCTCTCATCCTGTCAAATCTGTTGCACTGACACCCCAAAACCAGGAGAAAACTACAAAATGAAAAAAGCTGTCTGGGCCTTAAGTGTTGAGCTGCTATAACAGAACCCTGATCACATGATCCTTAGAAAATATTTCAAGAAGTGGTTAGAGTTTAACTTAAGTACAACAGAAATGTTACAGCTGCCACTATTTTTTTAGAAAAAAGAACAGGAAGGAAATGTCACATAAATAATAGCTTCATTTTAAAACTCCTAATACCATTTTAATTTAAAAAAGATATCTGATCAACAGGATGCCCTGCTTCTCACACAGTATGTTTCATATTGGTTTTTAGACTATTCTTGTTCATAGCTCCACAAACTAAAACTGAGACTCTTTTTCATACCAACAAGCCACTAGAGTGAAGCCTTTTTCTGCAATTAAAGCAAACAATGCAACAGTTGTTTTCAGTTTCTAATTGGAGTATCTGGAGATGATTGTTTAGGATTTCTTGATGTTAGCACTGCCAGATAATCTAATCTTGCTTCTTCCTGCTTTCTATTCCCGGTGTTAAAAATAGGATTCATAGAATGACCTTGGAAATCTGAATGGGAACAATCCTCTGTAAAAATGATAAAAATAAAGCTTTAAAAAAAGAACTCTAGAACTGGAACTGTATAATTCAAGGGAGGCACAGTGGTGCAGTGGTTAACATTGCTGCCCTGTTCTGTGCCCCTGGTTTCAATTCCAGACCTACTGTGTTATAGGTGTTGAGTTTGTATGTTCTTCCCATGTTTTGTGGGTTTCCTCTAAGTGCTCCAAAAGGTGGTGAGCATGTCTGTCTGTTCATGCCCTGCAAACGTTTTTTTATCAATATTTCAATCTGTGAATACTATGGGAGAGCTATGGCATAGCTATTTTGAGACAGTTAGGTTGCTAGTTCACATATAACACCTATATAAGAGTTCAAGGATTGTCTGTTAAACATCCTTGAAGAGAGCTCTTTGTGTGCAGACACTCTGAGAATGTTACTGTATATATTTGTGGAATGTTTTCTATCGTGTTTCTTGGTAACAGGCAAACCAGCTAGGGTGTCAGTAAACCTCAAGAGACAGTAAAATGATTACAGTATCTTTTATTTTCACACTACAATATGTATAACATTATCTGGAATTTTTAAAGCAAGTCTGAAAATGTCATGTCTGGCATTTGAAAAGCAAGGGTAGACAACAACAAAGACAGGTCCAATCGCACCAAAACATTAAAATAACTACTTGCTTTTGAAAGTAATTACAGAAAAAACAAAATGTTTTCTATTGCTTTTTTTAAAAATCTTTAAATATTTTGTTAAAACCTTTAAGTTTGTCTATTTGCAATAAGAAAAAGACAAATTCAGGTTCATTTCATGTGATGGAGAAATGTTGGCAAAGTTTTGTGAACAAAGTAACCAGATCTCAGTGCTTTAGAACTTGACCTAGGGCTCTTGTATGGCTTAAGTGGTAAAGGTTTTCACACGGTTCCAGACATCACAAGTTCAAGTCATTGACTGTGACAAGATTTCCCAGTGGAGCACAACTGGCTGAGTGCCACCAGGGGATGGGGCAGGATTAGTTCACCAGAGCTCTCTCATTTCCAGATGTCACAGTGACTCCTGCAGCTTCCCAGTGGCTTGTAGGATTACAGTGTTGTGCTACAAACACTGAAAGGCATCATGGCTGTGGCTTCATTTTCAAAGATGGCATTACTTGGGACTGACTGTGCTTATATTGTGATGGATACACCTCTAGAGATTTTTTGATATACAGTATGCTGACCACTTACCTGTTGTTCACCTCTAGAATGTCTTTGGAAGAAGCTAGGGTTTTTATTTTAAGAGAAATTGAACTGTATCCCCCAACAGATTACTGAGTGGGCCATGAGGAGCATGAAACAACACTGTCATACCACTAGGTATCAATTTGGTATTGAAGCATAATCAGGTTTATGTGAAATTAAACTTTCTTCCCAAACAAGCTGAGAAAGACCTACAGGTCATATAATTTTCACCTCAGCTTATTTTGTGGAATGATATATTTAGTTGATGGATACTTTGTGTATATGGAAATTAAATTACCCGTTTGTTTTCAAGAAAGTGTTGTTTGTTTGAAATTTCATTCATAAGAACACAAGAAATTGTGTAAATGAGAGAAGACCATTTAGTTTATTTGGTTTTTAGTAGCTAATTAATCAGAGGATCACTATTCCTTACAGCCTGGGATTGTATTACGTTTGAGGACTGGAGCATTTACTCAAGACTTCCATATCACAAAGAAGTGTCTCCTGTTCTCAGTTTTACAGTATGTGTACTTCCACTTAATTTTCCCATTGTTAACCTGAAAGGGTTAAACTTGTCAGTGAGTTTGAGAATTTTGATTGTTAGAATTGTAGTCTTTTCTTATCAAGATAAAACTAGATATTTAAGCATGTCAGTATATTAGTTTGTTATGATAAACTTAAATTAACATAGGTGAAGAAATTACGCTGGTGACACACACGATTAGTTGATTGACCATTCTCTGTGTGCAATAATAGTCTCTTATAATTTCAGAATAAGACTCAGACTCAAATCATTGAAAACCATAGATCAGGAGAAGAGTATACTCTAGCTAGATCAGGCCAACTCTTCCAATTGCACAGCCAGGGAAGGAGATACCTGGTGATGGATGCCACTGGGAGGCCACAACTTTGAAAGATCTACAGAATTCAATGACTGAGAGAAGAGAAAAATGCTCATGAATACTTTTCAAACTACTCTATATGGCAGAATGGCAAGGAGGAAGCTAATTACTAATTTGCAATCTAGTAAAGTCTAGTTAGCAATCTAGTGAAAATGTGGCAAAAGGTGTTGTGGTCAGATTAGACCATAATTGTATGGTCTAAATGCCAAATGTTACATTTGGTACAGACTTAACACACAAATCTCCAGTCAACACCATCCCTACAGTCAAATAAGACTTGAAAACTGATGTGAGAGATCCTCAAATAACTACAGAAAGCTTGAACAAATCTGTCAAGAAGAAGTGGCAAAAATTCACCAAGCAGAGTTTTACTAAAAAGACATCCACCAAATGTTTTTTATGTAGTTCATGGCACTGAATATTTCTGGCAGCAACATCTTTCATCCTTCTTTCTTTGCTTCCATTTCATGTAACTTGCCTAAGAAATCTTCAGTTGTAGCATCCAAGCTCTTAACAAAATATTAAGTTTAAAAAACTGATTTCACAAATTGCAAAAAAGAAAAACTTATTTAAAAAATAACATTAGAAGGCTCTGAATAATTTTGTAAGGCACTTCACCTTGTTTGAAATTTGTTACTAGTACTTCAAATGGATGGTCTGCTATGTGTGGTCACTGATGTTATTAGTAAAATATGTATTACAGATGTCTTTCCATAAAGTATACTTTATAAACCGCAGGTTTTAATTTTGTTCCTAGATGTTATTTATGATAAAGGGACCGTGGCATCACCCATTTTGTATCCTGCCTTGAGGCAGCTGTCTACTGAGTCCGGCTTTAACTCACTCTGGTGTTATATACTGTATATCATATCATAATCATTATCACTTTTAATAACAGCTTATCCAATTCTGGGTCACAGTGGCCCGTAGTGTGTCCAGAAAGCATTGGGCGCAAGGCAGGATACACCATGGATGGGGATGTCAGTCAGTTGCAGGACACACTCAGAAACAGACATAAACACAGACATTTACAGCAGGGACAATTTTCCCTGAAGCCAATTAAGTTTCCAGAATATTTTTGGACAGTGAGAGGAAACAGGAGAACCCTGGGGAAACTCACATGAACATGGGAAGAACATACAAACTCCTCATATACTGTTTAGTATCGCAGGTCCAGAATTGAACCCAGGGCCCCAGCACTGTCAGGCAGCAATGCTAACCACTGTGTCAATAAGCTACATGTACAGTATTACTGTATATTATTTTTGCTATATAAAATTAATTGGGTGGTATTTATTAACTTTTTAAAGGTTCATTCAAGCTGTAGGAACAGCCATATTGGGCCTACAAAACTCGGTGGCAGTGTAATATTGTAGTCAAGTAGCTTTAAACTATTCTCTTATAGGTGCAAAAAGTGAACTAACTAACCCTGCAAGCAGCCTCATTTGTCCTCTTACAAACAGGAAACAACTGTACATTTTCTGTGAACCAAAAATGAGCCTGAAATGTAAACTTTTGGCCACAGGAGATGTATTTCTAAGAATTAAAAAAAAGAATGAGGTTTTAAAAAACCTCGGGTGTTGAGAATCGGATCTGGGTCATGATCTTATTGGGATAAAGGGATATTTTCATTCTAACATGAAAAATACAACAAGCACACATATAAAAGTATTAATAGAAGACATATTACTACAGTATAATACAGTATAATATTTACAGTGCATCTTTTCTATACTGCTCCATCTGCTCTAAACACATGCCTGTAGGTTACTTGTGTAGGTTAGTGAACCCTGACTAGGGAGACATTCTGAGAGGTTACAAGCTACAGTACAATGTATATATGCCTGTACAGTAATATAAATGTATGCAACTATATTCAATAGTCAATATTATATAGTCAATATTCAGTAACAGGTTAAAAATCTAAAACAAAGTTATGAATGAAGTGCTATAGTACTTGAAAGAAATTCCACATTATGTAAATTGGAAAGCTGTCTGTTATATAATCCATACACAAAGCAATCCACCAGTCTATTGATAACTTTTCCTGCAAGCTTATACTGTACTGTACAGTATATGGCACAGTACAGCAGAAATTATTTAGAAGGTTAAACATACATTACTGTGCATGTTACCTTCAAGCAACTGCTATTGAGACTACATTTCTAGACAGATGTTGCAGAGCTTTTGATGGTATTTTTATTAAGTGTGGCACATTTAATTTCTGAAATCAGTGATTACAGACGTTTAAAATAACTGCAAACACAAAGGTTACACTCTTTTGACTATGATTTTAGAATACATTGAGAAATAAGGACACTACTGTAAATCTACTTCAATTGGGTGTGTGCTTCTTGGATACATGCCTTTCTAACCAGTAGAATGAATTATGTCATTCTTTGGGTAGTTTTTGTTTCCATGCTTAAAAAGATTAAGTTCTAGAAGATTAGAGCCATTTGTGCCCTACATTTTGGTTACTTACAACACTCCCTTCAGTTAAATCATTCCAAAGCAGTCCAAAAAATAATCTTTGAAGACTATTTGTTATAAAAGTAACATGTTATCTGTGATATCTATGGGTAAAGTGCTTACATTTTTTGCTAAAGGTTTGTGATTTGGAAGTATCTTCTAAAGAAAGAAATAAAATGTTATCAAATTAAAGTAAATGAATATCAGTAATAAAAACAACATACAGTAGTAGACATTTTGCCTTTGAATTGATTCTTTTTGTATATCAAAGGAAGCCGTTATGCTGCTGTGGTGAATAATAAGCCGAGTACCAAGCATAAGGTCACAGCGAAGCCTCTGGAGTCTTAGGGAAGGCCCAGTGGGAGCAAGGCTTTAATGAGAGATGATGAAGTAATAACGCATGATGATTAGAGATGGAACTCTCCGAATTAATGTATTACTGGGCAGGAAAAAGCCTGCCTTAACGTTCAGAGAAGCAGAAGCAGAGAAGCTTGCTGGAATGAAGCTGTCCAACTTTAGGTGAAGGTTATCAGCTGAACAAGACTGAAAAGCGAAGCAAAGAACCCTATGCAGGTCTTGAACGAAACCAATTGGGCAAGGCAAGTCGGTGTCGGTGACGCAGGCAGTGAGTCGGATTTCAGGAAGGCGAGAAGGTTTGGAAAGGTTTTCGAAAGGGGTGACAGAGCGAGGAGAAAAGGCTGTTCAATTCCAAGCGATGAAGTATGGTTTGAGGAAGGTTTAAAAACAGGTGCGGCGAAAGACAAGAAGCATGATTGGATGATTATTTAGTGCGGTGTCATTTCCGAGAATTGGATCGGGCTGATTAAGTGAGGTTGTGGGATGTGCCAGCGTTTAGGACGGTTAAGTAACAGATTATGATGTATCGTGACATGGGGAGCCATAGCCTAGGAGAAAGCGGCAAATTGAAAAAGAGGAAGGGTTGAACTAAGTTAAGCTTCACAGTTGTTATCCAAGTAGTGGGGATAATATGCTGCATTTGTCTAGGTTGAACAGCATTTATGCAAAAAACTATTCAGTAATTATATCAATTCAGTAAACAAGATACAGCAAGTTATAGATTATCCTTAACAGAAGCTTTTTGTTCACAGACCCCCTCTGTAGATACTGAGGTCTGATGACACAATCACCCTCCTGCACATATACTGTACCAAATTAACACTGGCAAAGTACTTGTCCATAAAACGGTGCAATGGAATCCTATGCAGTCAAATGTAGATTCACCCCCAGTCAGAGTCAAAGAACAGACACACAAAACAGATGCAAAATCTTCAATAGGTACAGCATGTTTTACTGTAGACTCAGTTAAAGTTTATGATCCAGCCAATCCATAACAAACTATTTATAGTGAGCAGCTAGACATGTAATCATGTTCTCAGCCCAGTATGAGAACAATAATTAGCATACAAATAGTAATTTATGTACATGATGTTGGAGTAGATACATTATTACACATGCTATACAGTATGTGAGCTGCAGCTGATATGCGAGATTAGTGTACAGGACGACAATTGCTTACACTGTTTTTTTTTTCTTGTCTGGTTCTTAAGTGTTTGAAGATATGTTCTTGAAACAAAAACTCAATTCAGCATAACTACCACTCTGATTGTTTTAGTTTTGTTAACACAACACCCTTTGAAGCACAATGCACAGAAACCTAAGCTTCCTAATCTTATTGTCAAAGTATAAATGAGTTTCCTTATACTTGTACTTGTGTATTTATGTTTATTATGGTCAGTCATGCAATGCAAAAGTGAAATTCATTTTTATGTTATTCACAGTAAAAATATTGTACTTTTACTAATTTTATAAAATGTTAATAACCTTAATTTCTTACAATGTTAGTATTGGTAATTGCTTTAGCTATATTATTGTGTATAAAGAACATGTCTGCATGAAACTAGAGAGGTTTGATTGAGCTGGAAATATGACTTACTAAATTCAAATGACCTAAAGTATTTTTTTTTTAATTTGAGAAGGTATCAATAGGGAAGCTAAATTGAAAGTACACATTTGTTTTTATGGGAAACACTTCTAAGAAAGAAAAATATACATGCAAAGCCATTTCACAGGAAGCAATCTATGCCACTTGCAGCATACTGTATACAGTATTTTATTAATTCATTAACTTCTTTCATCTATTAGGGCCCCTGTTACGAGTCTGGCTAATAAAAACGAAACTAAGAAATAAACCCTAATGCTGAGATTAGTTTGAGTAGTTCACTCGTTGATCAGGCGAGCGTTCACAGTGGGGTCCTGGCAGTTCACAAGGCTTGCTGCTGGGCTACCCTCGGGCAGATCCTTTGGTTATGCGCGGGCGACCTCCGTTCTCGACTCTTAGAACAAAGTAAAGTCCTGGCACTCAGACACACTGGCCGTCACGTGATTGTCCGAGCTCAGTCTGAGAATGTTCTGGAAGGGCCACCTTCTGGGCCCTGTGCTGCCTCTTTTATCTGGAGGAACTACGGTCATTCATTGGTTGACTGTTCTGTTGGCACTTGAGACCCACGTGGGGTTAACCTGCCCTACCAGTTCCTGATTGGCTGATCAAGGTGGAGGATGAGTAACCATGCTCTCTGACATGGAATCTCCCAGACAGTAAGGCACCAGAGATGACCATTTATTAGGGTGGCTGGAGAATCTCAGCCTTGGGAGTTGTTCCTTATCAGGAAACTCTATCAGATAAAAAAACCTTAAATCTGAACAAAATTGAATGGCCTCTCTGTGTCCAGCACCACTGAGATGAGGGAGAGAGGGACCGGCAAGGGAGCAGCAAACTTAATATCTGTATTATTAATAAGCCTTGCCACTACATGGTGAATAAGTGATCCAATAGGTTGCCTAATTCAGTTGCCTTCTTCTGCTAACAGAACT
Organism: Lepisosteus platostomus; assembly: GCF_059453375.1. Taxonomy (NCBI): domain Eukaryota; kingdom Metazoa; phylum Chordata; class Actinopteri; order Semionotiformes; family Lepisosteidae; genus Lepisosteus; species Lepisosteus platostomus. Next base: position 42,062,581 of record NC_142614.1, on the reverse strand, counting down.
CCGTTGCCGGGAAGCGGGGATCATAATATTACCCCCCCTACCCCCACCTTAGTGGGACAATTAGGGAAGTTGTGATGGAAGTCCCGGATCAGGGTTGGATCCAGTATATTCTTTTGTACCCACGAACATTCCTCTGGGCTGTAGCCTTCCCTATCAACAAAATACTGCAGGGAGCCACAAGACCAGTTGGAGTCTAAGATCTTATTAACACTAAAGGCAGGAAGTCTGTCAATTACCTGAGGCGGTGGGGGTTGGGGTTGGGGTTTTGACAAAGTGGATCTTGTGAAAGGGCTTAAGGAGGGAAATATGGAATGTAGGGTGAATCCTAAGTGTATTAGGCAAGGCCAGTTCATACAGTAAGTTACTGGGGTGAACTGCACGATGAAAAGGGCCGATGTACCTGCAGGCAAGCTTGAGAGATGGTTGCCTTAGTGGAAGGTGTCGGGTAGACAAACAGACAAATTGTCAACGTTGAAGTCTGGGTAGAGCTCTGGGGAATACTGGGGAACCATCCAAAGACACGAAGAGGGGGAATTCACTTTAAAGTCTTAACCATCCTTAACCAACCAACCTTTACCAAGTTAATACTTATATTTGTAATTGTAAAAGGAGTGTAAGCATTTTTGCAGTCGCCTAAACAAAACCTATTCTATTCATTGCAGCGAAGGAACAAAAATAAATGCAAACACCCCCAACACTGGCCATGGTGAATGTTTTGATCTGATATTTGACATTTGCATTTGATATAACAGGTTGGGCGAAATATATCATGCAATGGCTATTTGGAAACTATGTATTAAATTGCTGCAGTATTTGCTCTTACTGAAGCAATCAATAGAGCAGTTCTCTGATCAATCAGAAACAGCCAAGTAAGCATTACTAAAACTAATTGAAACCTTACAAAATAAAAGCACAGGATGCTTTTACTGTAAATCTCCAATTATTTTTCAGGACAAGTTCAACAGATACTATGAATCTGAATCTATTGTTGAGATAGTTTTGAGGATTAGCTTGATTACTACTTCTTGGAAATTTGCAGTCAGATCTAGCAATAGATATACATAGATATATGCCAAGCTATTCAGTTGAACTTTACAGTATATTATACACTACTGCATTACAGCTGCATTTTTTACTTTACTCAAGGAATGCTCAGTATGTTTTAGGTTCCATTCTATAGGGGTATAATGTACTGTAACTGTAATTAGCTTTATTACTAATTAGCAGTTAATACTGTCTATACCTGTAGTGTAATTCTTAATCTTTGTCCTGGGGGACTGTTGTTTGATGATTTTTGTCCAGCTTTTAATCACTTATGTTGTAATTGATCAGCTCACTTGTTCAGACTTTTTTTCTGAGCTCAGGCCTTAGTCTTAAAAAAACCCTATGTAAAGAACAATGTTGCCAACAATGTCAGCGTACAAACATAGTCAGCGCACAAAACGTTATTCAGTCTCTCCTGAACTTGTTAAAACAATAAATGTTCTCTAATTTCTGACTAAATAGTTCTTAACAGATGAGTAGTATATGATGAATGGTGAACAGATTCAGGGAGGAAAGAAAATATGAGACACTCCCACAATGAGTTACATTGTCAGGTAACACACATGGATCTGGGCAGTTCTGAAATGGACTAATTAGCACATGGTTGGTCCCACTCACCTTGCAACATTAGGTGCAAAATATATTTTTTTAAAATAATCCTCAAACAAAACTAAAACAATCAGCCTGTGGTCATAAACTTGGAGTAAAAATGACAGGACACAGACAGTTTTGACTTTCAATCAGTTTAAAAGCAAACCATCAAAGTTACTAACTACAATCAAAACTGGGAGGTTACAACTGCAGACTTCCCTGTTTTATCAGCAGACTTCCTGATTTCACTTGGGACTCAGCTAATACTGTGGCCAATGAGTACTGTTAACATGACCTTTTGTAATAAAGTAAACACTAGAGTGTTTTGGTATTTTGAGCACTTAAAATGCAATTGGCCAGGCAGTTTTAAAGACTTAAAATACTCACAATGCATGTTCTTTTTGTAAAAACTTGTTTTTATATTGTGTACTTACCATTAATACACCATTATTACTTGTGTATACCATTAACAAGAACTACTGGAGTAATGTTATTGGTAGAACATGACATAAGTATTTTATTATAATAATCATTTACAAGGGAACAGAACTATAGACAGTTTGGCAGTGGAGCATGTCAGTATTTCACGGATCATTACTCATTAAAGTCTAAAGATACAATATTTTGTGGACTGCAGTTTGGTTCAAATGGTAAAGTTGCTCATCTGTAACCGGTATTTTCCAGACACTAGCACATAGTTTTCTGAGCACTGGTGAGGGCAAAGTGGGATTAGTTGACCAGGGCTCTCTCAGAGCTTAATAACATAGTGAGCCTTGCTGCTTCCTACAGTAGGTGCTTGCAGGCATGCAGTGTTGCCAATGATGGTCATACTTCTTCTCCAACTGGCAATGAAACTCTGGGATCACCTGGGATATGGTAAAAGACAAATAAATTGAAACTGTGTACGTCAGGAAAGTCTGTCTGGCTTTTCTCATTCTCCCCTGTTTATAGCTCTAAATTTACAAATAAAAAACATAATATTTTAACATATCTTTTCCTTTCCCACCAGGAAACCCACCCCTTTCAGTTCCCCAGATGACACACCTGCCTGAGACTGTTGCACTAACTCCTTTGCCAAAATAATGTGAAACCTGTTTAATTTATAAAAAAAAACTTACATTGAAATGTCACTTTCAAGTGGTCTAATAAAAATACGTATTAATTTGTCTAAGAACATTTTCATAATTAAAATAGTAACCTCCTTTCATTTCTTTAACCTCTGTTGTGATACATCAACACAGATCCGCTGGCCATGCTTACGTATAGCAGACAGAAGTAGTTTGACATGACATCTCTAAACACGTTACTGTCATTAGTTAAAAGGCAATATATTTTACATTCTCAGTTAAATGTTATACTGTAGGTGGAACTGACCACTTTAATTCATGACAGGGTTTTTATTTTACAAGCAAACCTCTGGTGCCCCTCTCTTTATATCTGACCATTTGACTCAAATTGATTAAACCACCTTGTGAGGTGATTTCCAATTTACAGATACTGAATAATCATATACTGTACAGTAGTTTAGGGTACCATCTTAGTATTCAGTGTTTGTTGTTGATGTGTTTTTCAAGCACAGATGCATACCGACCATGGTGTTTGGGACAGTCATATTGTACATACTGAAGAAATTACAAAACAAATATAAACCCATCATTATTATTGTAAATGTGTTTTATAGTAGGTGGTGCAGTGGTTCAGTAAGTTAGCATTGTTTCCATGCAGCACTGGGGCCCAGGGTCCAACATAATTATACTGTATGTGTGGAGTTTGTATGTGTGAGTTTCTGCCAGGTGCTCAGGTTTCCTCCCACAGCCCAAAGGCATATTGGTGAGTTGATTGGCATCAGGGAAAGCTGATTGGCCCTAGCGTATGTGCATGTTTGTGTCTCTGTGTGCCTTGTGAAAGATTGTCCTGTTCGGAGTGCCTGCCTTTGCACTTCCAGCTTGTAGGGATAGGCTCTGGCTCCCCTGCTACATTGATCTGGAAAAACAGATCTCTGCAGTATAGATGGAGTGAACACAAACAGATCTAGGTTTGATCTGCATTTGGTATTTATTTTTTATAATTTTTTTCAGTTCAATATGATATGATTATGACTTGCTGCTTGTTGTTATCACATTAACCATTGCATTGTGATTTTCTGGGCTCATATAAATAATTAACTATTTCATTTTTAGCCAAAAATCTTGCAACATAATGTTGTATTCAGAGTGCAACCACAATATTAACAAGAAACACTCTCTCTCTGGGTGTTTTCCATAATATTCTTTAATGGAAAATTAATGGAAATGTGCTAATTGTTTAAATAGCTGAATAATGTAGCAAGTACCACATGTCTACTAGCAAATCATAAATATAAGGAGTTACAGAAAGGAATTTCTTTGCATGCTTTTTGGAATGAACGGTCTAGCTGTGACTAGAACAATGAGGCCGTGTACACTATAAATAGTGGGTCTTTATTTTATAGCCTCCAAAAAGAAGAATATGAAAGATTAAGAGCGCTTTTTCTCAGAACATTTTTGTCTGAGAGGATGAAAGGTCAGCAACAGGGTCAGAGGTGACAAAAAATAAAATTTTAAAATTATTTACTTCTGTATACAAAGGGCTGAATTCATAAAAAATCTTTAAATCCCATTTGTAGGTTTTCCTTTTGAATATAGCAGTGCTTTATGCATGCATGCATTCATCTGAGAAAAGATGCTTTTAATACTTTTTGGTTTCACCAGGTTACAAGTCCTTACATATTGAACACTTCAGTCTGTGCTTTGAACATAAGAGCTTTTATTTCTTACTCCTACTCTCCTCATTAAATACTGCATGCGGTAGTGCTGTAATATCTGTTAGAATCTTTTCATACTAAAACAACTAAGAAAACTATTTGCCATAAGGTGTTAAGGGCCAGATTAAAGAAAAAACAACACCCATCCTGCAAAGGCAAATTGGAATCCCAGCCCCTGACAGCAGGTTTTTATTAGGTATAAGCAGCAAGCCTCTGGCAAGCATTACCTGTCACAGTTTACTGGTTTCTAATATACAATATTGCTGGTGGTTGGTTTGCAGGTTTGATTTAACCCATAGTTTCTTATCTATTTTTAGAAAGAAACATGAGATATTAGTGTAGAACTTGTAAACCAAATCACTCACATCCTACCTGGTTATTCAGCTACATTTTGTAATCTTCTATAATTTTATTTTATAGAATTGTATAATGTTATGATCAATATCTTAGATTGACCAATGTCAGTCTTTTTAGATTAAAGGCACGTTTTACCATTGAACACGTACAATTTTCGTACAATTCCCGTACAAGGTAGCATAAAAGAAAAAAAGCAACTCTAAGATCTCTCGTTTCATTTCTCAGCTTGTAAAGAAATAAGATAAAATCTTTAAATACTCATCCTATATAAGAATAAATATCAACCTTGGTTTTGACAATATATTTGTTGTTTTTTTTCATTATTGTACAGTATTTTCACTGGACATTAAGGAAAATCTTATAGATCGGTAATAAATTACAGCAAAGATCTTTTATTTGTTCCACCTTTAGTGTTGCTTTTTAAAAAATGACATTGCAGAGCAGGTCACTATTTTTCTTTTGAGACACCAAAAAAACTTAATAAATCTGAAGTACATACAACTAAATAAATGTCAAAAACCTTTCTTGTTTATTTTGTTTTCCTTCCAGTTTTGCTTCAGTGTGCTACAGCATTCAACGTGGATGAGAAAAATGGCATGTCATTTAGTGGCTCTGTAGAAGACATGTTTGGGTATAGTGTTCAACAGTTTGAAAACAGTGAAGGGAAATGGTAAGTTAATTGCAGTGCACTTTCTGGTATTTTTTTTAAATAAGGCAAAGTGCTACAGACACAAGTACGTCCTGTTTATTGAAACAAGATGGAGACAGTCCAGTCCTAAGTGTCCTTAGTGTCCTTTCTTACAGACTTTTATTGGCATGAAAAATAAGTGAATGTAATTAATGTTTTTTTTCCATGTACAACAAAAAAAAGACAAAAACAAAAATCACTCGCTGATTCTTATGTTTGTTTCCTTCTAGTTAAATCAAAGGACTACCCTCTTTACCCTTTTATTCAGTAGTTCAGTGTGGGCCTCATCCCTACAAATTGTACACATTTTTTTTCAATGCAACAACCAATGCAATGAAGAGGCATTGGATTAGACAATAATTGGTTCAATTAGATAAAGAGTTGTTCCCAAATGAACATTAGTGATTAATGCAGGACTGCAGTGCTCTAGGAATCAGTTGTATAATCTCTATATCATATCTTGGAACAGGGGCATAAATCTAATTCTGGTTCTGGAATTCCCAGATCCCCATATTTTATATGTCACCCATAATAACCTATTTCTATTGGGAACATTAGTAAGTTATCAATATAAGCAATTTATGCCTTTATTAAAGGGCACATCGATTGTTGAGTGCGTTTAAATTATTGTCCCAGATAACTTCTAAACTGTGTGCCACAGAGATGCAGTGGATAGCATTGCTGCCTCACAGAAGTGGGGAACTGTGTTCAATTACTATCTGCGTGGTGTTTGCACTGTATGTTCTCCCTCTATTCATGTGGGTTTTCTCTGGGTGCTCTGGTACTGATACATACTGATACTGGTAGGTTAATTGACTTCTGGAATAATTGGCCCTGATCTTTTAGCCCTGAATTTGTGTGTCTGTGTTTGTGTCTGCCCTGTAATGTCCTAGTTTCTATTCTGGAATATTCACCTGAATATGTATCCCATCATACAGTATAATGTATGAAAACATAAAACATATTATGTCATTTTTGAGCAGATTAATTTAATTTAAAGTTGTGTGGAGATATAATTAATCAATTTTGTTTTCTTTAAGTACTTTAGCACTTATACATGTGGTTGTAGGTTCCAGAAAGTACAAGCATAAATGCCCTCCTGGTGCTAGTTACAATGCACAGCTCAAAGTCCACAGCAAAAAAAGCCACAGACAAAAACAAGGGTCATAAAGAGGTCGCCTTTCAAACTTTTACTGATTTAATCTTTACAGTTGCCATCTGTGGCCTCCTGCTTGGCTTTTCTAATTGCACTCTATTTCTGTATCTCACTTTCCTCTTCACCAATGACCACACCTTGAGCTAGTAGAACATGATACTGTATATTAAATCTAATATACTAATATAATATATGTTTTACCAGTCCAGTACTGGATAAGAGTTCTATGCAAACACAACAACAAAAAGCTTGATTAAAAGTAACGTGAGACAACTTTAATAAGCTTAAAAATTCAACAATAAACATTTTTAAGTGGTAGGGCTAGTGATAATTAAAACATGTTTGGCACTCTAGTTAGTCTGTTACTGGTACCAGGTTACTTAGATATAAAAACCTTCACATAAATACATTGTAAAACTGGGTGACTCTGCCCCCTTTCTCTATTGAAACAAGCCTAACTACACATTAATTTTCACTGCTACATCTGTTCTCTTTCTTTATCTTTTCCCGTTTACAACCGTTTTTTGTGCAATATCTGCCAGGGACCTGTGCAATACATTTATATCTATATTTATATCTATATCTATATTTACATCTATATTTATATTCATATGTGTGATACGATTTTTCTGTGTACTGTTCTGTTCTAGTTTGTTCTTTGTGTGTCCGGACTGTGAGTAACTCTTGTATTGTATTGTATGTATTGTACTATTATTATATAATTTGTTACACTGTGGCTGTGTTGTCTGTGTTAAGCCGATGTTGCACTGCAATTTCCCTCACAGGATCAATAAAGTATCTATCTATCATAAATACCATTCACCAACCCTTTGAAAATGAATGCTTTCTTTAAATCTTTCTACACACATGTGGAAATGATTGCCTTAGTATAGTAACCTGTCCTAATGCATTCTAATTAAGAAAGTTCACATGGAACATAAATATGGGTTCATACATTTCTACTATGGTACTAGGGTTCCCATAAAAGCACAGTAATCAACATTTATGATAACTGTTAATGTCACGTTCAGCATGTGTTTTAAATCATTTTCGCATTTTAATTTTCTCATTTTCTTCTTCAAAACAAGCAGAAAGGAATGGAAGTTAATTCCACTGTTAACATGCTATTGGAATGATGCCATTTGTAAAGCTGAAAGAATACTGAAAGGAAACAACTTTGACTTCAACAGCTACCCAGTAATGCTGTTGAAGCCAATACCCTGGCTTCTTTCAAGAAACAGCTGGAAGGAGATCCTTGGACTAATTAGCTACTAATGATGGAAGGAAGGTGGACCAAATGGCCTTCTCTCATTAGCAGCCTTGTTTATGTTCTTATACAAGATGTTTATGAAGTTATTTGGCATTTTACACATCTGCATCATGAAACTGAATATTGCAATTAAACCATGAGGAACATGTTCCCATGGACAACAAAAGCACACACCATTACATAAGCAAAACGTGACAAGTCAAAGTGTCCAGGATACAGTAGCTTTAATTGTAGTAGTGGCTAAAACTGATCACTTACCAGCAGCTGTGGGCTCCTTGTAAAAGAGTGAAACAGCTGGTGAAGCCACACCATATTCTTATTTTTAAAGTATTCAATAGTTGTTTCATGTTACAATTTTGATTTTTGGTCAATGAAATTCTGACAGTGGATGTGACCATGAAGGCTGAAACAAACCCCATGTTATTCCATGTGTGATAGCTCAGGGTTGCTAATCACCACAGCCAGACTTGTTTCCACTCATCTTCTTGCATGGAAGAAGTGATCTAACATGAAGGAGGTGTACATATCTGCAATGAAAATAATTTTAATCAAAACAAAACACATGACCAAAGCTTAACTCCTGTTGCTAATGTTACTGTCATTTCAGTTCCTCACTGTGTGGTTAACTGCTTGCCAGCACAGCTAACATAAGGTTCCATGACCTGCACAAAAACTCTTGACTGCTCGCTTGCTCTGATTCTGCAAACTGATTAGGATCCACTTCACTTAGCCAGTCTGGTCAGGTGACAGCATATAGCAAGTCATCCCCATGGCCCTCTAAACAATGTAGTTGATCCACTTTTCTCCCCTTCCCCATAAAACGTGTTTTTTATGACAAAATATTATTACTGTAGTGACATCAGGGGTAACAAGGCTGTTGACTAAATGTGCATGTTTTACAGAAAGACAAAGTATTATTATTATTATTATTATTATTATTATTATTATTATTATTATTATTATTATTATTATTATTATTATTATTATTATTATAGATGTGATATCAGAAGAAATCGAAGTACAGTAATTGAGATTAGATTTTGTCTAAACGTCTATAGATATAAATAACCATATCTGGGATCATTGGTTTCTGAAAAACTGTAAATGCCTCTTTGTTACTGTTTTAGGGTACTGATTGGATCTCCCTTGGTTGGACAGCCAGCAAAAAGAACAGGAGATGTCTACAAATGCCCTGTAGGCAAGGGCAGGAATTCCAGCTGCATGAAACTTGAGCTGCCTGGTAGGAAACAATATCATATTTGTTGGGCTTGTGCTTTACTTCTGTGTAACATTCCTGAAATTACATCGATGGTTGCTCCGAGAAGATTATAGCTCTTGACATGATGTGCTAGTGTGCATTAAATGTTTCACATGTACTGTACAGTGGCAGAACAAACTTTCTAAGTTCCATCAACAGGCAATGCATCTTTCATAACTTATGGTAAAAAATAAAGCAGCATTATGTTCCACTTTCAGAATGTCTGTCTTTATTAAAAGATAATCAAATTATATTTTGAGATTTTTTGAAAAAAGAGAAATAACTCATATCTGTCATTTTCACAAATGCAGTCTACATTAATTTACAGGAAAGAAGTGACCATCCATTTAGTTATTTAAACTGACGATGCTCAAAGGCAAATGCAACAAGGACCCACACAGGACGTAAAAAATGCTACAAGTATCATGCAGTACATTTACGTAGATTTTGTTCTATTGAAAATAACATAAGGCTTGATGTATGTGGTATTAACAAGAAAACTCACTGTTATGGTTATACTGTTTGACAGTCATGCAATGGTATTTTGCTATTTTATAGCTTACAAAACAGTATCTCTATAGATAAAGTGTTTATGATATCCACATTGTCATACTCATGGTATCATTTACATCATCATTAAACGTGCACATTTTTTAAAAGAAAAGGCACATTTGCACATTTTTAAAGAAAAGGATACCTATGCAAAGGACAATATGGATATTTATTCAGCTGTTTATGAAAGAGAATAAAAGATAGGGGTTACATACAGTATAAATCATTTTAGTAGTTACTGTAACACATACTGACTTTGTTTTCTTTTTCTCCCTCTCCCCTATGTTGATCTCATATATCCCTGACTTCAATTTAGGCAAGATTAATCAAATAAGCATTTACTCTACAGTATTACATCCAATATTGCAATGATGTGGAAACTCAAAGATCAATTCTTATGAAGAGTAATGAAATACAATATTATTCCTAGTAGTACTGTGATCACTATACATACTGTCTATGAAGACATTCTTCTCAGAAAAAATATCTTTCTACTTGTTTTTTGCTTATCAACATGATATTACCTCTGCTTGTTCTTTTGCCGCTCTGAAAGGAGCTTCATGTACAGCTCAGCTCATTAACACTTCTATTACTACAGTAAATTGAACACTATTATTATCCTTACTGTAAATGTGATGGATGCATCTCTGCTCCCCCTCTATCAGGATTCAATCACAGTTGCTCAATGTCTCCTAGCTACACAGCAGCACTCCCTAGAAAGTGGCACATTCCATTAACGAAAAAAAAATAATCCCACACTGAGCCCTGTAAATTACCTATACAGTACCTGTTCTACCAACACCAATTACATACTGGTGATATGATCTGTGTTAATTCTCACTCACAAAACTCAAATAATAACTGAGAACATCTCTGTTTATCAATAATTTTAATGATTAAGATGTTAACAACATAATGTTTTGCCATACCTATGGGAGACAGAATGGGACAAAGTATAGCTGGTGTTGTTTTGTTTCTCAGGATTCACTTGGTTTATTATTCACTTGGTTTTCTTTCTCACAGAATACACAACAATTCCTAATGTTACTGAAGTCAAGGAAAACATGACCCTTGGAACCACTTTAGTCACTAATCCAAATGGAGGATTTCTGGTGAGAAAAAGGATTTAAAAACGTATAAAAGTTAAAGGAAAAGAGTATGAAGAATTACAAGCATTCACAGAAAAGAAGATCTTGAAGTAGATTAATTAAGGCATGAGTATTATTATTATGAGTATACTGTAGGTATTAGAAATCACCAGGGCATGATAATATTCTACCAATTATACTGTGTTACATGTACTCACAGCAATCTACAGTTATCAATAGACTACTAACAAAAATCTTTCAACCCAGGAGAATCATTATTCCCATGGATTTGGAAAATTCCTTATTTGGGACCTATTAATAAAATGGTGACAAACTTGAACTGAGAAGCTAGAGACCCCAAGCAATCGTGTATATACCATAGTTACCTTACATGTGCCGATGTACAGCATAGTTATATTTCATCCATTTTACAGAATTATTTCTAAGACAAATAACTATTTCATTACACAACTAAACAATAAATCTCAGTGTTAATTGCAACATATTTAAAAATAAAAATGTATTGTATTTGGTAAAATAACTTTTTTAGCTAGCTATATACATTGTGGCAAAAAACAACTTTACAATACAGATCAGTTTTTTGTATTGTTACCTTTAAGAACCTTTTACCAAGAATGTGACTGTAGTTTTGTTGTGGTCTTGATAGAGCAATATGGATCACTGATGGGAATCAATACTGTTTGAGTCTTTCAGAATGATTACACTTTTTGTACTGACTGATATTCTTCTTTCAATTTTATGATCCAGAGTTTTCAGAACACTTTCAACTACAAATAAATATTTTAATGTTATTAAATTATTTATTTATTATTTAATTGTTCTTATTTTCAAATGCAATCAGCAATTGTTTCTTGCTAATGTCACAACAATTTAGCAACAATTTCTTCCTCCCAAAGTAACAGAGATCAATCAGGGTGAGAAGTCCGGTATGGTGATGCATCCCTCTGCCACTTGAAAGTATATCTACACCCGCTGACTGGTCTATTCACATGTGGTTCTGGGGCCTAGGAGATGCTTAATAGTCACAGAGATTGCTGTGGAATTTAATAGTGAATTTTAAATGTAGAATGTAATGTAGCAGGGCTCATTCAACACATGATCATTACATCATGCTTGGGTCACATTAGTGATCTTTTGGTTTCTTGGCTTGCCTAATAGAAATTGATTAGAAATGTTGGATTCCAAACTGAAGATGAACCAAATTTTAAAAAATTAAGTACCTTTAGACACTGCAATAGAATACATTTTTATGCTGAAAAAACAAAATTTACTGTATTTGTAAATTTTGATAATCCTATTATTGAATTTCAAAATTCAGGCTCTGGAAAACATATAATGCACTATCAATGATATTTACTGTATGGTGATTTATTAATTCTGCATTAAACTCTAACCTTGATAAGAATATATTTAAGCTATTTCATTTGGTAATGAAGCTATTCATGTCTTTGATAGAGGTCATATTCACAAAATCTATGTTGAATTACAGTCCTTTTTTGTTTCTTCTACATTGCTAGAGAAAAAAAAAATATTTTTAATTTTTTAGGCCTGTGGACCATCATATGCCTATAAATGTGGAAGTCTGCTGTATACAACGGGCATATGCTCCAATATCAGTGCATCTTTTGAGGTTGTTAACTCTATAGCTCCAACTGTGAAAGGTATGCAAACCACAAGTTTAGTTTACTCACTGTGTGTTTTGGAAGAGCACTGAGCAGAACTAGTGTACATGATGACATACCAGACACTGTAAACTGCTCTGCAATGAAACCAACATTTCCAATTTAGGAAAGAGCTGTTTTTATTGCTCTGTGCTTTTCTCCATCTGCAGTCCTAGGAGTACTAGGAGTAATTCAAGCACATTAATCTTCTCAGCTTCTCAGCTAGCTCAGTAAGACTAGATGACTGTAGCCTGTGTATTTCCAACCATTACTTTTCCTTTTTCCAACCATTTTCATTTTTTATTTTTTAATAAACAAATTTTATTTTATCACTTTCACACTGAATAGATTGGCATTTAACTACAGTAATATAATTTGTGGTTACTAAAAATTCATAGAACCATAATATCTATTTATAATTTAGGTGTTTGCAAAATAAAATTCCCTAAATGTATTGCAAGTGCATAAATTATCATTTTTACTGCACGTGTTGTTGTTGTTGTTGTTGTTGTTGTTGTTGTTGTTGTTGTTGTTGTTGTTGTTGTTGTTGTTGTTGTTATTTTAATATAAGCTTGTAAAACCTATTGTATATTATCGTATATTCCAGGGTGTAAAACTGCACTTGACATTGTAATTGTTCTGGACGGCTCTAATAGTATCTATCCTTGGAAAAGTGTAATTGACTTCTTAGTAAAACTGCTGAAAAGCATTGATGTTGGCCCAAACAAATCACAGGTAAGGAATCAATACAAGATTATAATTGAATACCCTACTCCTACACACATAACAGGGCTAAGATCTGACCCTTAAAGGAGAGCAATTACTGTACATCTTACATTGACTCATTATACTGTAGTTTAAAGCAGCCCCTTTCTGTACTTATACATTTGATTCCGGGTTTTTTCTTAAATAACATTTTGTTATTATGTGATTTCTCTGTTGCTTCTTTACCCCTTGCATTGAGTGTTCAATAAAATTTAAATATTGTCTCAAATGCTTGCAAATCCTGAGTAGAAACACTGTTATTCTAGCTAACCTAAGGGAGCTGTCACTTATTGTAGCTCTATGCAGTATGCATTGTACAAGCTCTGTTCCTCAGATTTATATTGAGAAATTATGATTTTGATTAAAATCAAATATTTCTCCTTTTTTTCTCTCCTTATCTGGTTATTCCATCTCAATTTTTCTCCCACAAGATGTGTTAAGAACACCCCAGACTTCCCGAAGCAGTGGTTAACTAGTGGTTAACTGCGTCACTTTTGGAACTGTACATCATTGGTTGAATTTTTATTCTTCTACTGGTCTGAACCTGAGTAACCAGCTTCAGACCACCACAGAGTGTACATTTTCTCCATGCTCAAGACCCGAAATGCAACTCCTCTTGTGTTTGTTAGCTTACTGTCATTCTCCATGGGTTTCATGGGTACTTGGTTAGTTTAGATGCTTTCCTATTTTAGAAGACCACTGTATACTGTATCCACATCTCTAGAAAATGAGATCCACAATGCAAAAAAGAAAACATTAAAAATAATCTGAAAACAGCATTTACAGTGGGGCAAAACAGCAAAAATGTCTAAATGCATGTTAAAATTGTAGTTGTTAATGTAAAGTTTTATTAATGTTAACCTTCTGTAACTCATACTGTATATTCTAAGCAGATTACATTTTTGGATCATGTTTTTCATTATATTATAGGTAATTACAGTGCTTGTTGAAAGACATTGTATCAGATCCAAGTCATGTCATATGCGGCATATAAATTAATCATTTCTTCCAGGGAAGGCTGAAAGCAAAAGGGTTTTTTTCATTGACCTCAAATGACAGGTTGTTGTCTGGTTTGGTTATCCCATTTTAGGTTGGAATTGTCCAATATGGACACGACATAGGTCATGTGTTCAACCTTAGTCAGTTCAACAACACTGAAGACTTAGTTGCTGCCGCAGAGAAAATCCCCCAGAGGCAGGGGAACAGAACAATGACAGCTCTTGGAATTCACACAGCCAGGTACTTTTTTATACTTTTTCTGTTCTGCCCCAGTATCTGGACTACAAAGAGGATATTACACAATGAGTCCAGCCCGACTTTCACACTGGGAAAATCATGTTTCTTTTTGTAAAAATTTTAGTTTTATGGATTCTTTCAATTTTTACAAGAAAAGTTTTCCCCAACATAAATGAGAATTGCTTACGTGTCTTAAGATTGTATGTTTTTTTTAACAATGAATGCTTAGAATAAGGGATTTGAATAAATTATTCTTTTGGCAGGAAGTATTTTCGTTACTGTATTTCTCTTTATCGTTCCAAATAAAAGGGAGCGCCAGGTTATTTGCTCACAAATTAAGGGCTCTGATTGTATCATATTTAGATGCACAGTGTGTGATGGAATGAAAAACAAATTACTGTATTATCTGTTATATATTTCCAAGCAAACAAATTCAAGTTGATTTATAGTATTCATATTTATACCCTAAAGGTGGGAATTTAAGCTTGACCTCCTTCCAAGCTCTTGAGACAAACTTTAATTTAACATGAATGGGTTAGCATTATCTTATGATTAATCTTTCTCAAAATCAACTAATCTCATATATACATACACATATACACATATATATTTTCAACTGCATGCAAAAGTAAATCAACGGATGTTGTGTTAAAAGATGTACAATGTGCTAGTAAGACCTTATTTAGAATACTGTATGGAATTCTGGTCATCACTTTGTAAAACTGATATTGCTGTTCTGGAATCACCCCAAAGAAGCATGACCATATACATTCTTGGATTTAAAGGAATGTAATGCTTTCACAAGCTAAATGAATTGAATTTTGTTAGCTGAACAGAGAAGACAACAGTGGGAAATGATTCAAGTATTCAAAATTCTCAAAGTCAACCCAATGAATTACTACAGAATTTACAGTGAGACACAAACAGGAGCATATTAGTGGAAAGAGCAATTAAAATGGAAAACAAGGGGCTTTTTATTAACACAAAGGATTGTAGCAACAAGCTACACAGCCATGTTGCCAAAGCTAAAACACTGGCTTCTTTCAAGAAATATTAACTGGATTTATTTCTCAGTTTAATTTGTTACAAGCAAACAAGCTAGAAGACCCTAATGGCATCCTCTCACTTGTTGCCACTGCAGTTATTACTACAATTATTAGGGAAGGCAGTTTGTAATTGTACTTTGAACTTTTCTTCATTTAAAGTGTAATTTCTAGCTGTGACTTTTCATGCTTTGTGCTTCAACTGATGACGCAACGACTGTTATCAAATGGATAGTGCAGAAAATGACCTGTGTCTAGCTGAAGCTGACATTTCTTACATTTTTAATGTCCATTGTACCTCTTCCAGCATATTATAGTGATTACTTTATGCAGAACATTTCATTTTGTCGTATGTCCGACTTGCAATGTTGAAGGTCACTCATTAGTTCGTTCAAAGGACATTGATACTTTAGATACTTTAAAATAATCAAACCCCTCCACCTTTTTATAGGAATTAATGCTTTGTCAAATTAACTTAATTCTGTTCTTAACATCCGCTTGAAAAATACCCGTGTCTGTCTTTTTAAGTAATGCAATATTGTCTGTAGTGTAGATACTATGAGGTGATACTGTGTTTCACTATAACCTAACAATTTATTTTAGGTGGTAGGAATATCTTTCACAAGCTTCTGTCTTTCGATTATGGGCTTCGTTCTTAATGCTTACATTTATACCAGGTTTCTGGAATGTTTATTTTAGAAGTGTGTTGTCCCCATGTTTTGTTTTTAAATTAATTGTTTTATGATTGCTGTCATGTCATGATGTCATGTTGCAATGGAATGAAATATTTCTTTCAAACCACAGATTAACAGTAAATTGTTAGGTATACAGTAAACATATACAATAATAACATGGAGCTTACAATGAAAATACACAATGAGAGGAGACAGTAGATAGGGGTACTGAATACGGTAGGAGCAAAGGGGTAAATAACAGAACGAGTTAAAGTAAAGGCCCTTCTAAAGAAGAAGGTTTTGAATCTTGATTTGAAAGAGTTTAGGAAAGGTGACTCTCTGTTATCCTTAGGGATAGAGTTCCAGAGCTTTGGGAGAAGACCCTGTCACCCATAGAGTGGGGGTTTTGGGGACAGATAGAAGACCAGAATTAGAATAGTGAAGGTTGCAAGGTGGGGAGTAGGACGTTAGCAGCTCAGACAGTTCCTGTGATGCCAAGCCAAGCAGACCTTTATGGCTCAGCATAAGTCGACATGAAACCTGACAGGAAGCCAGTGTAAGAACTCCAGGATAGGAGTAATATGATCACTTATACTAGCCCTGTCAGGATTCTGACTTCCGAATTTTGGACATACTGGAGTTTATTCAACGTGAATTTAGAAACCCCTGCGAGTAGAATGTTACAGTAGTCAATTCTGGAGAAGACACGTGCTGTTACAATTCCGTTAAATTACCACCTCATTGCAAATAATCTTTACAAACCCTCCTATGCTCTAGCTTCCGACAACTTCACAGCACAGAAACTGTCCTGGTCAAAGTCACGAATTATCTTGTAATGGCTCCTGATTCTGATTCTCTAACCTCAGTCTTCTTGATCGCAGTGCTGCTTTCGACACTTTGATATCTCACTTTCTCGCCTTGAGACTCTTTTTGGAGTTCCTGACACTGCTCTTAAATGGTTTTAAATAAGTCTTACCTCACTGATCATTGTCACTTTGTCTCTTGGTGGATTTAGGTCTGAAATTGGACTTGTTAAGTCTCAGGGCTCTATACCGGGCCCCCTACTTTTCAGCATTGACATGTTCCACTTGGTCAGCTTTTAAGATCACATGACCTCAATGAAACTCAGATCTACATCCATACCCAACCTGACACTAATGTGGCTGTTAAATTTTTTCTAATTTCATTTCCGACATAAAAACATGAATGACGAAAAATTTCCTTAATCTAAACTGTGACAAGACTGCAGTCATGCTGATTGACACCCCCTATCAACTATGGAAAGCCAATGCTGTAACCCTATGTGTAGATGGTTCTGTACTTGAGCTTCAGTCTAAATTGAAAAAATTATATTTGATTCAGGCTTAACATTCGACCCACATGTGCGACTTATTGTCAAAACATCATTCTTGGACAATGAGTCTGGCTCACCACTCAATATCTTTGTCTCAACTGTCCTTTTGGAAAATCTCAACCCCACACTGATCAATATCAATCCTCCTCCCATCACTCTGCCTGTGGAGAATACAGATGAGCTCTGTATGCATTCTGGATTCAAGGGGTGTGTGAAGACCCACCACTGGGGTACTGTTACACCCGGGCTGGGAGCACCTTACATCCTGACTTTGCCCTGGGCAATCGAAGTATTTGCATTGGCTCTCAGCCCCTCAGCTTAACATCTACTGTATTTAATAAATTGTAGTTACTGTATGGCCTCTACTACATTCATGATCTGTATTTAATACCTGTCTTGGTTTTCCAGCAACTGAATACTATATTTTATGAGCTTGGTGTGCTTTTATATCCTAATGCTGAATATGCTTTTGGAATGTTTAATTTAATTTCTGCACTTGCATGTGGTACATTTGGTGCCTGCTGTTACGGAATATTAATGAAGACCCTATGCAGAATAATTGGGACGAACTTCAGAGGTGTAGTCGATTAAACAGTCCGAGGTCTGAAAGCCAAAGGAAAACAAACTGGTGCGGAAGTACAAAATCAGAAGCGGAGCCATGAGCCTTGAGTAAGCCGAGAGTCTAAGCCAGAACAATAGTCGAAGTACCAAAACAAAACCAGGAGACGTAGTCGGAGAACAAACCAGGGTCAGGAAGCCAAAAAACCAAGACGTAATTAATCGCAATAAGATGGAGGTAGCTCTAGCCAGGAAAACCTAATACTGAGCACAGGGGAGAGCATTAAGTAGGCTGGAGTAAAAGGCTAATTGGGAACTGTGCTGGAATGCGAGGCGGAATGCCGAGTCCTCTGGGGGCATGGCATAAAACCTGCTTGGTTCATTATAGGAATTCTACTGTCTCCTCCATATGGCCAGGTATCATCCACTAAAACTAGTCAAATTCTGTATGCACTTCATTGTTAATTATCTATAATGTGATCACTTTCATCAAGGCAGGTGGAAGCTCATTTGCTTCTTCAACTCTCAAACCAAATTACTTAAGACCATATATTTTTGTAAATACATATGGTGAAAAGCAGAGGTTGACCAAATGGTTTAGTCAATAAATAAAATAAATATTCATAACCCCCAACCTGTTAATGATTTCTCTAGAATATACCCGAGCAGTTGGTATAATTAGAGGCACGTTAATTCTTTATTCTCTGGCATAGCTATGTTGAAAAGAGTAGTAATTCAGGCACACTAAGTATTTATTAATGATGACAATAAATACACACAACAAAACATACAAGACACAAGTTAATGTATGTATAGTATTTTTAAACAATGCCTTTCAGAAACCTAACATCCTAATCACCCAGAAAACTTCAAGATTACTACTAAGTATTAAATTCTTAATGCCCATAGAGGCCAAATACGAAATAAGCTGTCTTTCTAAATAAATGCGATACAACCTGCAGTTAAATCTCTCTCTCTGCATCCTGGATGCCACAAAATAAATGGGAGCCTTTATCCTTATTCTAAAAATGCACCCTTAAGCAGGAAAGACATTTTCTAACTGAGATGTCTTTTACCCTGGAAACCCAAGTTCACTAAAACACAATAGCAAGCTCTCACTAGCAAGGTTCAAATATTTAACTCAGCCTGGTGTAAGCTTCAAGTTCCAATTCCTCTCTTCTCTCTCCTCTTCTTGTTTCTTGTTCTTACGTCTTGTTTCCTTTCTTCTTGCTCTCTGCTCTTAATGTGGTCATATATTGTGTGTTTCTGTATTGTTCATTGACAGTCATTAACCCACCTAAAGTTGTAACAATAATATTATTAATATATTATATCATATATTATTAATACAATATTAAAATAACATACATAATATATTATTTCATATATATATAAATAATATGTATTTAAGCTGGAGCCTTGTCAAAGATCATTTAAAGTTAGTCTCTCAACTAGGATACTTCAGAAACATGTTGCAGCTTTTAATAATTGTTAGGCACTGTGAAGTATTGATCATGCTTTTCAGTAGTCTGCCTTTAGATTTTTAAATTATACTACTATCCTGAGCAAGATGGATTTCAGCTTGTCTTTTTCTGATGTCATTTTTGCCAGGTAGTTTAAGCTGTACAGTTTGACACTGTCCGTGTGGATGTTTTATGTATTATTCCTAAGGAACATAAAGGAATGAGCAAGAGCCTAAGAGTGGTTCATAACATAAACTAACATCACTTTAGTATGTAAGTGCATGTAAGATGTTAGCAGAGAAATAAAAACATTTGCTCAAGTATAAGCTCAGTGCATTTCTTTACTGTAGTTTTGTGACAGAATAAATGCTGAACTGTGCAGCCTTTCTGCACATGGAAAAATACATCTAAAACATCAAAGTCTCCCAAGTACATCATTACCAAAGCTTTGAGATTAAAGTGACACATTGACAATTATGATTCTAAAGAAACATTTCAGTGGAATGGAATGAAGCCTGCTTACCATATTTTCCACATCTGTTCATGAGTCTAAAATTTAGTCTGAAGAATGTTCTGCTTGCAATATGTTAGGCAAGAGAAGACAAGGTTTGGTTATTTCTTTTGCTTGTTTCTTTATAATAATTCTCAAGACTAACTGCACTCAATTAAGTATTCAGTACTTTTTTGTTATACTTTGATAGCAAAATGCTTGGATGTCTTGGTGATGACATCTGTTATAGAAATGCCTTTAAACAATATTCCCTTCTTTGTGCACAGTGCTGGAAATGTTAACACTGGGGCCCAAAGCACATGGTGCCATAAAGTTAGTTAAGATTTTCACCTCAAATAGGCATAGACATACTGATAGATTTTACATGACTTAAAGCTTTTAAATATAACTTTTTGTGTTTTTTTATTTTTAAATGATCATTAAACCTTAATGATAACTTAATTTTTATTTGAAAGGGAATTACACAGACCTAGACAGAAAGCTTTTTTAACTTTAAAAATGTCCATTATTATTTCATTTAAATATTTTTGGGGGGATATCACAGAAACTCCACAAGTATGTGTCTGTACCTGCCTACCAATATGTTTTTTATCAACATTTTCATTCTTCCTATTGTAGACATTAAACATTGTAAAGATCAGTGTACAATGATGTAATTTATATTTTTTTCCTGTTTAATGTTAACAACACACATACTCTATTATTGTAGTACATAAGAAACAAGTAAAGGTTTATTCCATGCTGAAAAGAAAAGAGACACAACATTTTGGCTGTGGAGCCTTCTTCAGGTGTGAGGGAGAAAGGAAAACCAGCTGTTGATAAAGCATGGGAGAACAAAAGCCGGGGATCAGCAGAGAAGCAATATCGACAGTTGTTTGAAGTGAAGAGAGGTGAAGAAATAATAATAATTAATATTTGCTTACACTTATATAGTACTTTTCTGGACACTCCACTCAAAGCGCTTTACAGGTAATGGGGACTCCCACCCACCACCACCAATGTGCAGCATCCACCTGGATGATGCGACGGCAGCCGTGGTGCGCCAGAACGCAGACCACACATCAGCTATCAGTGGGGAGGAGAGCAGAGTAATGAAGCCAATTCATAGATGGGGATTATTAGGAGGCTATGACTGGTAAGAGCCAATGTGAAATATCGCCAGGACACCGGGGTGACACCCCTACTCTTTTCGGGACGCCCTGGGATTTTTAATGACCACAGAGAGTCAGGACCTCAGTTTTACATCTCATCCGAAGGACGGCGCCTGTTTACACTATAGTGTCCCCGTCACTATACTGGGGCATTAGGACCCACATGGAATGCAGGGTGAGAACCCCCTGCTGGCCCCACTAACACCTCTTCCAGCAGCAACCTTAGTTTTTCCCAGGAGGTCTCCCATCCAGGTACAGTACTGACCAGGCTCACACCTGCTTGGCTTTAGTGGGTTGCCAGTTGTGAGTTGCAGGGTGATATGGCTGCTGGCTGCAATAGATCATACTAGATCATACTGCAGTAGATCATCGTAAGTAGATCATACTATTACAAATGAGCAGGTGCGAAAATGGTGAATAATCAGGAAATTACCAAGCAGAATAGTCAATAAGTAAAATAATTGATCCCCCATCTTGTAAGGATTTTGCCAGAATTATACCTAAGCGGATGGTATTATTGGAGGCACATGAATTCTTTGTGCACTGGCACAGCTTTAATAATAATGACTCAGGCACATGTGGTGAAACAAATATGTATAAACAATGACAGTGACAAAAATAAAACATACAAGTTTCTCCACGTATACAGTATGTACAGATAAAGTGTTTCAGAGGCCTGCATCTAAACCACCTAGAAAACCCCAGGCTGGTATCAATTATTTTGACGTAAATAATACCTACAGAGGCCAAAGAAGAGATAAGCTGCCTTCTAAACTAAGTAGAATACAATGATTAAATCTCTATCTCTCTAACCCAGATGCAACAAAATACATGGGAACCTATTTCCCTATTCCAAAATATACTCCGATCATTGTAAACTTTATGATTGCTTTGATCATAGACTCAGCAAACATCCCCTTTGCTTTGAAGCTGGAAATGTTGACATGCTGGGTTGTTACACACTTTATCTAGATTCTTAGACACCTCCATTATCACCTACAGATGCAGCCATTCAAAATGCGCGGTAAAAACCCGCGGTACGGTAACCTACCCACAAGCCACCGCGGGGCACCGGAGCATACCGCAGGGCAAGTGATTGGCTGGCCAAAATGACCGACAGGGGCACTCGTGGTGCATTGGTTGGTAGTGCAAAGATTGAATCATTTAATGTCTTTACTGTGCACATTTTAATCCGCTTAGTTTTGAATATTTATATGGATTTTACCACTAAAGGGAAATTTTAGTAGCTGAGCATAAAAAGAAGAGGAGCATAACGCATCTGAAGGTCATAAACGATATTAATTTAAAACATTACTGTATGTATGTAAACTGTACTGTGTATGGCTGGTCTTGGTAGTTTAAAGAAAAAATACACACCAGTCTTCCATTTCTCCCTAAACATTTTAAGCATGAAAGTTTTATGAAACGGTACCCAAATATGCGATTGCTGTATAGAATGAATTTTAATTTAAAAAAAATATTTAACACGAACATTAAGCTGTTTACATCTTCCGCCTGAGAACAGTCACCCGTTGCTACCCAACGCAGAATGGTGATTGGCTGACACTATCTGACACCCCTCTGATTGGAGAAAAAAGACGTGCTGGTTTGCTATACCAGGAAGAGAATTTCTTTCAATTCTAAACGTGTATTTTAAAAGTTTAAGAAGTAAAAACCTTACAGCGTACACAGATTTCTAAACTGATCAGGATCGTTATCTTTGTCTTATGCATAATAATGTTCACCGCTCTGTCCAGCAAATTAATAATAAACTTTATTTTATATAGCGTTTTAAACGAATAAGTAATTAGATTGCTCATAAACCTAATCACTTGCTTTTTCTTTTTATTTAGGCTCAGATTACAACTATAGATCGAATTATTAATAACCATAATAACAACCAACCAACAAAAACAACCATATAAACATAATGGTGGTGCTGGACCTTCCAGTTTTATTTATTTATTTTTTAATCGCGTAACATAAACATATTACCGTATGCAAACTGTACTGTATACAATATGTACATGTATATTTAATGTCTTAACTGTGCCCGTTTAAGTATTGAATATTCATATCTAATTTTACCACTGAAGGGAAATCTTAACATAAACATACAGTATATGGCTGGTCTCGGTACTTTAAAGAAAAAAATACACACCGGTATTCCATTTCTCCCTAAACATTGTAAGCTTCGAAGTCTTTAACTAACGTGATACCGGAGTCAACAAGCATACTTTTAGAATTTGATTAAAAGGGAATATAATATGGAATCGCGTATCTCAAGAAATTAATAACGATATAATTATATTCATGTTGCAAAAGAACTGCAACGGACATAAAAACTCCCTTGCATGGTTTCATTACGACCAGAATCGGTCTTGAGATATTTTTAACTTGATTTACAGTATTTGAGAGGTATGTCTTAACACCGATACTACAGTGCTTAAGTACTGCTCACGTATATGTTTCTAGGTTTATATTATGCATTTCATACGGTCAAATTACTTTTGAGCAATAAGAAGCGAGAAACGGTATGCGTTTTACTTTCGTTTTGTGCTGGGACCCGTGGATTGATTAGAGATATCAAGTACATACAAGTCATTTTTTAAATGTTGTAGTTCGTCTTGAAAAAATGTTACGAGTACATCATCTATCAACAATTACACAGGTTCTGTTTCCATATTGCGGATTTTGGTTACGTAATATTATTTTCTAGATTTCACGTTGTGAATATGATGGGATGTCTGATGGGATGTTTCTAAAAATCCACCCTCTGTAAAACGTCTTCTCTAGTTGTCCTGCATATGTATTCGCTAATGAAGCTGTGTGTTCTGAGCCTAGATCTCTACATTTCTGTATGAACCAGCTTAGAGGGCTAAAGACAGCTTGTGTTTAAATTGAGTGTAAGGCAATTTATGCTTCTAAAGTCATGGTCAGCATTTATCTTTGTACTGTGTTGTAAACTTGTTCTGTGCCAAGTCACATTATTTTATAGCGTTTTTAAAGCGTTATCAAATACGGTGTTACTGTAGTTTACTGAGTCCCATGTCACATGGTCTGTGATTGAAACCTGTAAAACCGGTTTAATTCGTCACAGCCAGCACTCTTCAGGTGTGAGGGTCTTCTGCTCAGAATGAAACGCTAAAATGTTTGTGTATATTCTAATGGTAGTGGGGGCGGGGTGTGTGGGAATAAGTTTGGTTGAAACATTTTCTCTGAAAGCATTTTCTTCTTGTAACCGATCTTGTTACAGCATGTTACAGTTTACTATTATTAACCATATTAATTTTAAGTGCTTAATGTAAAATCTTGTAAAAATATATTTTCATTGTTCAAATATACATTAAGTCTGACTATCATATAATAAGTTAAATACAAAACTAAAGAAAAAATAGGGTTAAATATAATTCAAAATATTTTGCTAACAATGTTAACTGTTTATGAATAATAAAATGTATTAACTAAGGAGTAGGATGGCACAGTTGTTAGTATGTTTTTTGTTTTTTTTTAACCCAATCTCCGGGAAACCATTAGTACGATGGTGAATCGGAGATTCTCAACCCTTGCTGCGTACGACTGGAAAAGAATTCGTGATCGGATCAACGAAATGCTTCGTAGGAGGAGGCAGTCTTTTCCTCTTGTCTAACAGTCTGTCCACAAACAAAACATTCCTGTTAGACAAGAGGAATTGAAAAAAAAACAATGTTGTCAATGAAAACCGGTGTGTGTGTCTCTCCCTGCTGGATGTCCCTCTCACAAACTGCTGAATGAATAAAATAATTTTATTGAAAACGAGTTTGCGATTGTCTGGTCTTTAAATTCTGTAGATACGCGATTCCATATTATATTCCCTTTTAATCAAATTCTAAAAGTATGCTTGTTGACTCCGGTATCGCGTTAGTTAAAGACTTCGATGCTTAAAATGTTTAGGGAGAAATGGAATACTGGTGTGTATGTTTTCTTTAAAGTACCGAGACCAGCCATATACTGTATGTTTAAGTTCCAAAATTAATATCGTTTATGGGCTTCACACGCGTTGCAGTATGCTCAGGCACTAAGTAAAAGGAGATGCTTCGTATTGCTTGACTAATTTTAAAAACTAAGTTATAAATATAAAAATTGCAGGCGCTGCTCTGGTGCGTCGGCTCCTACACAGTGCCTGTCTGCCGTAAGCGTTACAATATACATACAGTACCCAACACTGCTTGTACCCATCTGTCATGTAAATAAAACACCTTGAATTGAATTGAATTGAGGGGAGAAGGGGGGGATACTAAAGCCAATACTGGCTCAATGGGCTTTGACGTGCTAATGCGTTAACGGTCCGGGTGTGGCAGGCTTCCAATGTCAACTCGACTCGATTAGAAGACAATGAACGTATTTTAGCCCTAAATGAATTAATAGCAAACATGGTTTACATAAAATACATTTTTCCAAGAAAGTTTATAATAATACGATCTATAGTTGAAATCTGAGCCTACTTTAAAAATAAAGGAAAAGCATTTTCAGAGAGCAATCACGCTGTGTTTATGAAGAAAAAGTGATTAGGTTTATGAGCAATCTAATTACCTATTCGCTTAAAATGCTATATAAAATAAAGTTTATTTAGAGATGAATGATCAGTGTCGCAGTTTAAATAATGAGAGTCAGGAAACTAACACAGATCCATATTATATATATATGGATCCATATCCATATTATATTCCCTTTTAATCAAATTCTAAAAGTATGCTTGTTGACTCCGGTATCACGTTAGTTAAAGACTTCGAAGCTTACAATGTTTAGGGAGAAATGGAATACCGGTGTGTATTTTTCCTTGTGATATTTTAAGCTCTAGTTGAATGATAGGTGTCGCATTTTAAATCATTTTCGTAGCTAGAAATTATGAAACGCCCTGTTAAAAGCAAGGAAGTTTTTATGCCCCGTTGAAGTAAAACAAAATGCCTGACAAAGTATGGCTTGGACAGATTCCAAGTGCTTGTACAAATGTGCTAAAGAAATTATACTTTGAGTATACAGCTTGTCCAAAGTCATCCATTATTAATACTATTAGTAATATCTTCAGTAAAGGCTTTGATGCATAAATATTTCTGATAAAGGTAGGTTGTGTACTTCTGTCCAACTGAGCAATCTTGCTTTCATAATATATACCAACATTTTAATGACTGATGATTAACATGCTGTAATACACAGTTCAAAATTAAAGGCTCAAATGCTGTACATGAGAGGTTAAGCTCCCCCTGGCGGTTTTACAAGGCGACGCCGGATAGTTAGTCACGTGACACACGTGAAATGCGTGATACCGCGTGATACTGTGACACGCCCACCGGGGTATGCCGTGAAATACCTCACCCATTTTGAATGGCTGCATCTGTACAGTACCTGAGGCTGTAACAATACTAATAACTAGAAATCATATTTATATTTGATTAGTTGTGTTTAGAACTGGTTATTCAGTTCATAAGCAAACCATTTATATTTGATTTAATGTTAAGTTATACGGTATATAAGAATTACTGGCAGATCACTATATTGACCAGATACATTTTGATCCTTGTGTAAAAGTATTGAGTAACTAAGATTGTAGGGATTTCCCTTCCTTATTCAATATAGACATCTAATTTAAAATGGTTCAAACACAAGTCTGTTTCAAATACTGTACAGCATATAAAACAGTCATTTCCTTACTACTTTTCATGTTGGAGTTCATTCATTCATAGAATTATCTAAGGTATAAATATGCATCTCTAAGATATAACTCTAACCCACTATTTCACTACTCTAACACCCTTCCACCATCCCAAGTGTCATCGATATCAGCCATGCTGCACACTTTTGTTTTTCACAAGGGACTCCAACTTCATCTGTATGAATAGGCATACGCTACTCAATCTAAATGGGCTGACACAAAAAGACTAAGTCATTTTCCTAATATTTGTTTCTTATACTGTATGTATAGTTTTCATTTGTAATACATAAGAACAGAAGAATAGTTAGACATGAAAGGAGGTCATTTGTTATACAGTATCTAGCCTGTTTGGTAGCTAATACTGTGGTTAACGGATCCAAGGATATCGTCCTGCCCTCTCTTGAAAGAAACTGGAAATGATCTTGCTTAAACAACACGGTTGTTTAGCTTGTTCCAGATTCCCACAACCCTTTTGGTAAAGAAATTTGATATTCCTGTAGTTTACATGATAAAAGCAAACCTGATTTTTTGTTTGGTTGCTCTTCCCTGGACAGACTCCAGTGCAGCAATACAGTATCTGCTGTCTGCTTGTAACAGTCTGTGAAATGTTTGTCCAATCTGCTTTTTTTTTAAATAATTCCTTTAGAGCAGAAATTCCTTTACAGTGTTTGCCAATCCTCCTATTTTGGTATTATCTGAGAACTTTACTACTTCACTAGCTATATCAGAATCTAGATAATTCTCATAAATTTGGAAGAGCTGTGGTCCTAACATTAATTAATGTGAAACTCACTACACAATCTGTACTCTGTTTTTTTTTTATGAAGCAGTTCTTAATCTAAAAACAACTGTTTCCTGGAATACCTTCAGATCAATTCAGTTCAAGCATTTACTGTATCTTGTACTGTGTGTGAACTTTAACAAAAGCCCTCTAAACAACTAAATACAACATATTCAATGCTCTGTTTGTATCCATTATTGCTTTTGATTATTCAAAGACCATGTTAGTTAAGGTAGGCCTACCTATTTAAAGCATTCTTAACTATTCTCGAGAATCCTACTGTCATGCAGTAGTATAGTTTAACTTTACATATCGTTTCTGTAAACGTATATGTAATATCTGTCAGACTTGTTGGTCTACTGTATAATTACTGTGTTTGTTTTTATCATGTAAAGTAACTTATTGATGGTTACTACATTAACAATTTTCCATTGAATTAATGCTGTCTTGTGTGACTGTTGGAAGAGTTTTTATTACTTAGCTTTACTGTTTGCTGTTGCAGTACTATAACAGACACCAAAAAAGATTTCTCCTTTGCCAACGGGAGCAGGACCCAAAAAGTATATAGACTCCCCAAAGACCAATGAAGGAATTTCTCTGTCCAGTCATCAGGTTTCTCAACACAACTATCATCAATTCTCACTCTCTGGTTTGTGAGAATTAAAACACAATCCAAGCCTTGACTTCCAAAGGATTGGGACCAACCCATACTGACATACTGTAACTGCAATTCATGACCTGTAGATTTCCACCACAACATGGAAAAACCACAACAACATTTTTTTATCCTGCAACTTCCAGAGTAATATTCAAAAACAAAGATTATGGCAACAATCTACTAAGAAATGCAGTTGAAACTGATATTTTGGTTTATTTCAGAAGCAGGAGATTAGTTTCTCAAATCCCTTACTGTAGCAACCAGCAACTGGACCAAATGACCTCTTCTTGTTTGTAACATCACATACTGTATGTTATAATGGTCTTCTATTAAAAAATCTTTGTTGTAGCAATCTGCTCCCCCATATCAAATATTTCATGGCTCATATAGACTAATGTAGACACAAAGCACTGGATGAATTTCAAAACAAAGGATATACAATGCCTTACAAATGTATATTCAGACCCTTTTAGATTTTGTTGCTTTAAAGCTTATAATTATTACATTTGAAGTAGCAATTCCTTTTTGTTACACACAACCTACCCCACACCATTCAAAGAAAAAAGCAATAAGAAAGTAAATCATAATTTAAAAAAAGTATTTATACTGTACCTTTTATGCATAAATATTCATATATTTTGTTGTGGCAAAGGTAAATTAATTTAGATGCAAAAATATCATGGCCATGCAATTAGTTGAGTAGTGAATTTTAGGCAAAAAAAATAAATATTCAACCATAAATGCCTTGGAGCTTTCAAAACAACTCCGGGATAAAGTTATATACAGTATGCAGATCAGTAAAGACCTTTTTTTCCTTTCAGCGGGGAATAAACCTTTATCTGTTTTTATCAATTCCTACTGTCAACCAGGGAGGTTGCAGCATGAAGCTCTAGTTCTGCTTCTCATCAGCAGGGTCTGGAAGTTTATAAAGACTGAGGGGAATGTAGATGGCGCAAAGTAATGTACTGGAAAATTCTAGAGGAAAACCTGTTTCAGACCTATAACTGTGACAAGAATTCACCTTTCAGCGGAATAATGGTCCAAAGCACGGGGTCAAAACTACACTTAAAGTACACTTTAACCACTGGCTTAAAAATAAATGTCACTGTGTGGCCCAGTCAACATGTTGTTGAGAACCTGTGGGAAGACTTGAAAACTGCTGTCGATAAGTGATCCCCAGGCACTTTGAATAAGCTTGAGTAAATGTAATCAACATATTTCAGTTTTCTTTCTTTTTTGTTTTTCCTGCCATTAATTGTAACTTATCTTAAATGTATTACGTTTATGAATAAATATTAAGCTTAAAAAGTATATATGCATCATTTTCTAATTTCACAGAATGGTACACCATAGAAAGGGCCTAAATACTTTAGCTGCAATAGTAGAATAGGCAATACTGGCTCTCATAATACTGTATTTTCAGCATAGAGATAATAATGAAATAGGCTACTAGTATGAACTGTTTTATACTACATATCTGTGTACACAGAAACATAAGATATACTGTAAGAATGTTAGCTTTTTGTCTATAATATACCACTTTAGGAATTTATAATATCATGATCGTTATCATTACACATTTATTAGGTGGCACATGTTCAGTCTATATGAATTGTATGTTTTGTTTCTGGTTATGAAACAGAGGTGCAGACCCATAGAGCATAGTAACTAAGAATCCCTAAGATTGTAAAGAACTTTTGAACTCCTTCTTTATTAGCAGAACATCACATGACAGATGAACAGTAACATCTTTGTTAAACTACTGTTAATCTGTACAGGGCAGTTTACCCTGTAAACTTATATCTTCAATGCATTTTTCTCACAAATTCACAAATTCAAATTAAAAGTTTTGCACACTTACATAGTTAGAAAGTAAATTAACGCTGACTTCCAGACCTTTTGAATCTTCTTGTCAGAAGTTTCTTAACAATTTGTACAGTATAGCCATTTTATGAAATGACACCTATCCTGAAATCAGACGAAATTCTTTGAATGTGTACTCTTTCCAGGATCCTGCTGTAGTTATTCTTAAATTCAATTTCCAGGTTGTCATTGAAAGAGGTACATGTTTTGAGCTTACTGATGCATTTTTGAGTTCAGTCATGTGCTATTTTAGGAATCAGCTAGTTTTCCTTTCATAAAGGGAAATGTTTGTCTGTTTGTTTCAGGGCAACCATGTGCTTAACTAATATATATTCTTTTGCTCCCACGATATATGCAAGGCGTTTTGTGGTTTCTGCTCCCCAACATTAAATATTATGTTACAGTATATTTGTTTGGTGCAGAAGTTCTAATATCCTATCAGTTACCATATTTATTCAGATATGTTCTAAGTCTGTGTACTGCAGTACATCGTTTTGGATTGTATAATGAATTGGAGACGGTGAGAGATTTTACAATCGCCCTACTGTTTTTCATGGAGAAGATCTGTGCAGAGATGAACAATACAGTTCAATACAACAGTAACTCCCACAGATATTTTCCTACCATATGGTGATGAGGGAATTACTTTTTCTGTGTAGCACTTCGGGAAGTGTTAACCTCCAATGGTTTGTACTGTATTTCATCTGGGAATGATTTGAAGGTTTTGGCTTTTTTTTTTGGTGGTTATGATTCTGATAATATATCCTTAACATGTACTGTAGTATCCTGCAAGTGATTAAGTCCTGTAATATGATTTATTGTTTTTTAATATTACAAAATAATGTTTATGTATATTTTTAACTGTACTATTTCATTTAAAACTTGAATTCTTAAACTTTCCCTTTCTTATTTCTTAAGTGTAGCTTTGGCCTTGTCCTTTGAATCATACTCATGTTGAAAGATTTGAAGAAGGTTCTCCTCTAAGTTTTGCCCTTCAGTCTTAACAAGCTTCCCAGATCCTCCAGATGAGAAATAGAACTATAACATAATTGTGTTGATTATAAGTGTATGAGTATTGTGTTGTGTTTGCATTAAATCTAATGCTGTGCATTTAGATATAGAAACAACTTATACAATCAGATAATATCATTTTAGTTTTATATTTATTTAAAAGCAATTTCGAGTAAATTGTTTGATTTTGTTGTACAGTTTTAAATTGAATTCAGATTCTGAAATTGGACAATAACAAACCAATAACATTCATGTGAATAATAATTTTTCTAACTGGTGTCTATCCTAACTTTCAGAACTGAGGCCTTCACAGAAGCACGGGGAGCACGGCGAGGAGTGAAAAAAGTCATGGTGATAGTGACAGATGGTGAATCCCATGACAGCTATAACCTCCCTGGTGTCATTAAAGACTGTGAAAATGATGGAATTCAAAGGTTTTCAATAGCTGTAAGTCAAATGAGGCAAACATATTTTACATACATACTTTACATTCTCTTTGGTTTGTACAAATCAATTGTACAGTATGTCTAATGCTATTTACCAAGATAAAGGAACAGACAAACATTTCATTTCAATATTCTGTCAACCTAAGCATGTTATTGTAGACACTGCACATTTATGTTAATTATTGTCTTTATTTTCTGAAAAATTATTAAATGTTAAGCTTTCAAAATTCAATTGCTTTTATATAGCACCAGTGGTTGGGTTTTGAACAGTCTAGTAGTCGTACAGTATATTGCATGTAAAATAATTGATTTTACTATGTTTTAGGTTCTTGGTAGTTACAGCAGACAAAATCAGAGCATTGATAAGTTTATTGCAGAAATTAAGTCAATAGCAAGTAAGCCTACCGAACAGCATTTCTTCAATGTCTCGGATGAAATCGCTTTGGTAACAATTGCTGATGCTCTTGGAGAAAGGATTTTTGCATTAGAAGGTAAGAAATGTATTTTAAATTTTCTTTTTTAAATGACTTACATAAATATCTTGTCAGTATTTTATGCTGAATTTAATGAAAGACCAAGTAACTGAAAGTGTTTTTGGGTGCTGATGTATACTGTAATTTTAAATAACTGACATGTCATTTGTTACATAACTCAAGTCTATTTAGAGGCTCAAATATGTACAGTATAATGTGTATTCATATATATAATTTGCATAATTTGCAACGTGCAAACTAATGTAACACATGTATCATAGATTAATTTTTTATATGTACTACAGCAACATGGAATAATAAATGTAGTTTAGATTTGGGGTGTTTAGCTCTTGTTACTTGCTGTAGGTATTAAATTAGATGTTAGTCTCTAAAAGCATATTTAAGCAGGTATGAAATGGATAATTAGAGAGAGAAATAACTGCACTTAGCACTGATTGATCCTCCTAGGATTTAATCCTATTATCTAACTCTAAGTAAACGAAACATAGATAAATACATATTTTATTGAAGCAGGAAGGGAGAAACCTCTGATGCAGCTGTACACTGTTGCCGCTGTAAAGAAAATATATTCTGTGAATGTTTACTCTCAAGTACTGTACATGTACAGTAGGTTAGCTCAGTGACCTTGCAACCAAATAAAAGTAACAATGGGATCTATTGAAAACAAACTAAGAATGTTATGTTATATGCTTTACTATTACATTGGAATTAAAATATTGCACTGTGAAAGTAGCATTCCCTGTTCAGGGAATACAACTTTCATTGTGTAATATTATTTTAATCTCAACTTCCAAAATGTTGCCCAGTACTACAAAAAGTTTTTTTTTCTTTGAGTTTTGGAGATCAGGCAAAACAGATGGTCTATTCAGGATTTTGACATCAGGCACTTGTTTGTAATTATCCCTCCATAATGGGAAAGCCACTTCTCTTGGTGAGGGTTGTGGCAAATCACAGTGATCCCAGAAACGAAGGGCACCAGACAGGACTGAGAGCATGTGACTGCTCTCCACCTGGATGAGATGCCAGTCCTTTGAATGTACTGTGTAATGTATGCTGTAAATATAGTAGTATATATTTTAAAATTCTCTTTGATTCATTGAATTTGTTATTTTTTCTTAGCTACCTCTGATCAACAAGCAGCTTCATTTGAGATGGAAATGTCTCAAGCTGGATTCAGTGCTCATACTTCTAAAGTAAGTTTATTTTGCCTTTTTGAATGTACTGTATATACTGTATAATTCAGCGTTGATGTGTTGACCAGGAATAGAACTTGGGTCAACTATTTGGAAGGGAGCTACGCACACTACTATACTATCAACCTGTGACTCAAACAGTAAAATTTCCAAAAAATCACAACTAAGAAATTATCTTATTCTCTGTCTCCTGACAGTCTTATCTTCAGACAAACTGTTATGTAAATAAAAAGATGAAAGTGAAGAAGGAGTCTGCATGATCTGATTAAAACATTTTAGTGAGTAATACTACTAACATAACACTAATTATGTTCAAATATGTTTCACAACTGATTTTTATTTTAACAATTTAGCTGATGTTTAAACTGGGGCTTTGTTTGAATTTTTTTCTAGCTCTAAATTTCTCTGTGTCACTTTTTCTAAGTTTATTTTTAGCTGCTTTCTTATCTGACATATTTAATTTTCCACTATGCCGCTACCATAATGACTCAATGAATTCTGTGATCAGCTTGCACATTGTTTCAAGATTCACCACATTTTCCAAAGAATCTAATTAATTGTTTAATTAACTGAAATACATTTTTTTCTCCCTTAAAGAGAATCAAGAACTAAGACTCACAGTATCCCATCAAATTATCTGATCTTTAGAATAACTAGCCCACTCTGGTCAGATTTAATCTGCTGTACTTTAGATTGATTTTAGATTCACTGTATTTCTAAACAGAAAAAGATCAATGAGGGGGAGCAGAATATCTGAGAAAGATACAGTAGGCAGAGGAAGCAGAAAGAGGTGTCAGGAGAGATAAGGGAGTCAATATAGATAGAGAGTAGACCTCACTGGGAGACCTGGTGTGATCAGCATGGTTAAAGAAGAACCAGGTAAGTGCAGTGTCAGAAGGCATAATACCTTTTTAGGTTTAGTTCTCTTTCAGGTAAGAAGTCCATCCTAAACAAAAAAGACTGTTATGTGATCTATCTTAGACTCTGAATAATGAGTGATTTCACTTCTTACCCAAAAGGTAGTGAGACCGTGTAAGAAGCTACCCAGCCAATTAAGTCGATATTGTGAAATGGTTAATAAAATCCTTTGGTACAACAACCACCACAACACTGACATGTTGGTCAGAACAATGTCCACTTGTTTGTAACTTTTCTCATATTCTGTTCTTATATTCATATGAAATTACAAAATGTACATGACTATTTTAGACATTCAGAACTGTAAAATGCTAGGCTGCTTCACAAAAAGCTGCGCAAAAACTCTTTCTAAATCCATTTTTTTATCCATAACAAACAAAATCTTACAAGTATCCATGGGCCAATCAATCAGTCATTCAGTCCAATCTCTTTTTGATGCACTCCATCTCAAAGGTTCACATGGCCAGTTGGAAGCCTCAGCTTTCTTGTTTTAACATCACCCAGCCACCAAGCTGTGTACATGGTCTTATTGTCTTAAAATAATTTCCTTGGTGCCAGTAGATTTGCCATGCAAGGGACAGCATTTTGTAACTTTTTGAAGGATCCCAATGAATCACCTTCTACACCTTTGTTAAAAAAGGGTTTCAGTCCTAAACAAACCATTATACTCAGTTAGAATAAAACATCCCTTCATTTGGTTTTAATGCTTTTAACACTGTGTCTACATTTGTTAAGCTGTTATCCTTATGTGTCTGTTAAGACAGATAGATGGGTGGACAAACATCTTAACTCTTTTCCATTTTCTGTTCTTATAAAGGAAGGAGTCATGCTTGGAGCAGTTGGAGCTTATGACTGGAACGGAACTGTGGTCATGCAAAGTGGAGAGAATTTTATTATTCCAGACAAAACAACATTTCATAATCCCTTTGTTGATAAGTATGAAGGCTTAGCTGGCTATGTTGGTAAGTTCAAAAGAAGTACTTAATTAATACTTGAAACAGTTTCTGATTAAGTGCAATAGTATTAATCCAATTTGCTTAACTTAACTTAATAAAACTAATCTATGAAGTCAATTTTGGGACCCTGAAATGTTTTTACATGGCACTGCTTGCCCGCCTGGGTCTCATTGCCTTTTAAGGTTTGTAATTATTATACAAAGAGGCAGGGAGTGCAACCGGGAATGTCTGACGTAAGTTAATAATAGCAAGATGTGGAAGATATGCTTGAATGTCTGGGTGAATTCTTATATTTGCTCCTTTAGCATCAGAGATGTAAACTAAATAATTGGCTGACTTTCAATAGACTAAACAATCCTCCTAACCCATAGCAACAAACTACAAAGGTTTCCTCTATAAAAAGTGGACACACTAACAATTTAGTTCTGCTAAAAAAAATCTTCATATTTTTATTAGTTTTAAAAGATTTGAAGATGTTCTCAGCTGCAGAGTTTCGATATGTCCAATAAAAGAAGTGCTTATGTTTGGATAGTTTTAGCCTGAGGACATGATGAAAAATAAAAATTTGGATTGTCTTTTATTATAACAAAAATGTGTTGTGCTTGAGAGATGCCCAAACCCACTGACATACTTCTCTGATGTTGCTGATGTTATAAATTTGTTCAGTGTTTGACATACATATTCAATACTGGTAAACCAAAAATAAGAACTTCCATTATTTTGACTAACAAATGCTTACAGTATAAAACATGAATTGTAACGGATGCCAGTACACTCTCTATGTTTGCTCTCAAATACTCTCTTGTTGATCAGAGATTTTGCTGAAAATTGCAGGTTTTTATCAAACCACTCTAACAGGACCTGTTTACCTGTTTCAGTGACATAATCCTTTAGAGTTTGAAAGTATTTTCAGACTTGCCTGGTCAAATGATCACTCTTCGAATGGATTCAGTATTTTGTACAGTACATCATACTTTGAGTACTGGGAGAAAGACAGCAGATCAAATTTCAGCCTGGGACAAAATATACATACAGTATGTGACACTACAGTAATATTAAATGCTAAATTTTTAGTGCCTTTTATGTACTTTAATATAACCTACATTGCATTCAGTGAATTTCCACTCTTGTCCGGGGAAGAGACACTCTCTGAAATCCAAGAAATACAATTTGCATATCTGTTATACACCGACATCCTATCTCTAGATGACTTGAAAACATGACAGCTTGTGTGTTTTCTTATATCCATTGAGGAGTACGATGCAAGTAACATTAAATGAACTTAGTATAGTGTAGGAGTTTTATTAATTTACTTGGACAATTTACTAATTGTAACAGTTGTATTGTGCTCTCACGAGGCACCAGTTCTGTAGAGGTTTGGGCATTTACTGGGACAATGATTAATTGTAGCAGTAAGTCACAAAATGATTGTTTTAATGGCAAGAATCTTTTAATGGCTTAGAATCCAACCATGCGGTATATCTCAATGCACACACACAGGTACTAATACACAAGAATACATTGAATATGCATGTAAACCTAACAGATCTTATCGTGAGGGTTATCAGAATACAAAAGATATATATTCATTCAGTTACAAAAACAGATAGGCGCCAATGGATGACCATTGATCATGATAGCCAGGCTTAGCTAAGTGCATCCCCATTTAGGAGCTGTCCCTTATCAAAAGAAAACATCTTTAAATAAGCCTGCATGAATAGTTTCTCTGTGGCTGCACCACAGAGATGAAGAGAGAGATGGGGCCTCATTTGGGAAAGCACAGCAACACTTAACACTTAACTTAACACTTAATTCTTTCTTATTAACAAGCATTGCCGCTACACAGTAATTCACGTGGTGGTTCTTTGGCTATTAGGATTCAATCATCAGAATAATCCTACACAGGTTCAAATACACTAAATACATTTATTAATACATGAGATTGTGCATATAAAAACATATGACACTCCGTCTGGATACAGACGGCAGATCTTATTGTAAGGGTTACCAAGATACAGAATACATCACAATCAGGAAGAGATACAAGACAAGGAATATGCATTTAGTATACCATTCGGGTATACTATCTTGTTAATCAGTCTCATTAATACAGATTCTACATTAGATACTCATAGGTAAATACAGGAGGAACAGCTGACAGGCTCTGTCGAAGCGGTCTCCTGGCTCAATGACCCACCAGTTCTGGTGTGGCTCGGAGTTGTGGGGAAAAGGAGAGAGAGTGTTCTTCTGTCAGCTTCGCTCTGGACCGTTGTTGCTTTCCAGGAACCTGCTAGTTAGTGTTGAGCTGGACTAGTGGAAGTCTGTTCACAGAGGTGACTGCATGGTCAGAGCAAGTCACTCTTTAGGGGGAGAAACTTGGTTGCTCCTGGCATAGCAGCTACCTCTGAATAAAAGTATTCAGCTGTTGACAAAAGTCCAACCATATTACTCCGGTGATCAGGCGTGTACAATGATGGTTGCTAGCAGTTCACAAAGTCTTGCTGCAGGCTTGACCTCGGGCAGAATTCTGTCTTTACATATGGGTTCTCTCTGGCTCGGCACTTGGGAAAATGTTACAAGTCCTAACACTCAGACAACAGCACTGGCAGTCACGTGATTGTCAGACAGCCAAGTTGCTCAAGCAAATCTGAAGGAGCGCGAGAGTGAACAAAGGAGCAATCTCAGAGCTCTGTGCAATGCCTTTTAACTGGAGGACATAAGGTTGGTGATTGGTCAAGAGATTGCCGGACAGTTGGGGTCCCCATACCCTGCAGGTTCCTGATTGGTTGGTCACCTTTAGGAATGATTGACCATGACCTCTGACTCTAGGACCACAATCCGGATGTGCTTAGGGTCTCACTAGACAACCAGGCAGCAAGAGTGGGCATCTATCATGATAGCTGATTGCATCCCGGTCCTGGGAACTGTTCCTTATCAGGAAGACAAACATCCTTAAATCAGTGCATAAGCATAAATAACTCCTCTGTGGCTTGGAACACAGAGATGAGAGACATGGGCCTCACTGGGAAAAGCACAGCAACACATAATTCGGTCTTATTAATAAGCATTGCTGTGACAATAGGAAATTAAACATCTGTACTGCTTAGAATTTGGTTCAGTATTTTAGTATCATGAACAATAATTAAAATAACTGGATGGTATCTTTTAGGTTATGATGTTGAGTCGGCATCCACAGCTGATGGTGTGCTGTACATTGCTGGAGCACCTCGGTACAACCATACAGGAAGAGTCGTCGTCTACACCCTCAATGGAACTACAGTTAATGTCAAACAGATATTAAAGGGAGAACAGGTACTTGAAATATTGCATAAATGCAATTATGCCTACAGCATTTACACATGTTTTGAAGAAGCCCTTTAATAAAACAGCTTGGATCCTAACTTGTCCTCAAAGTAGGAACCAATACTGATTGCTTATCTGTTGTATTAACTTGGTACTTTTAATTTCTTCATTTTAAGATTGGTTCATACTTTGGAAGTGTATTAACAACTGTTGACATTAACAACGATTCATTCACTGACATCCTGCTTGTTGGGGCACCAATGTATATGGGAAATGAAAGAGAAGAGCAAGGTCAAGTATATATCTACAAGCTAAATAAGGTAAGATGAAGCTGTTACATTACAGAGTTTGGTGCTAGGAGTAACCAAAAGAGAATAGGTGGTGACCTTAGCATCCTTGTTAAATTCCACTCTAGAATTACACAATCTGGCCTACATGAAGTTTCCCCTTAATTAAACTGGTGAAGCAATGTCTCATATCTCTACCTCATCTGTTACTGTATGTGTTAGGGCTGCCAGCACCTAATAACTGTGAAACCTCACTTATTTGAATGTTTCACTCCAGTGGTGGATGAAGATGGTCCCCTACTATATTCAAGGCTCTTTAGGTTTCTCTGGATTGAAAAGTACTATTTAAGTTTAAACAATTGATGTACTCACTCACACTGAAATGCTGTATGACTATAGAATAGACCACAACACTAGATTTTCTGTTTCTAGTAATGCATGTTCTGTTTCTAGTTGCATTGCAAGCTAAATATTTTAGAAAGCAAAACTTCACAGTGCAATAATCTCATTAAACTGCCTGGGCCCTCACCTGTCCTCAAGGTAAGAACCAATACTGATTACTTATGTTTCTATATGTATATCTATTACACGAACTTGGTACTTTTCATTTCTTCATTTTTAGATTGGTTTATGCTTGGGAAGTGTACTAATTACTGTTGAAACAATGATTCATTCACTGACATCCTTGTATGGATAAGTTATATGGATATTGACTGCCTCTGCTACTGCAACAGGGTGCATTTGAACACCAGATGACATTGAAGCCTGTCAAACAGATGTGTTGCAATGCTCATTCAGCCAGCTCCTGCAAAATCGTCAAAAAGAACGAACCATGTGGATCTCGGTTTGGAACAGCTATAGCCGCAGTAACCGACCTCAATCTGGATGGCTTTAATGATGTAGTGATTGGAGCCCCTTTAGAAGATGACCATCGAGGAGCAGTTTATGTATACCATGGATCGGGGAATTCCATACGTGAGAAGTATGTGCAGGTAAATACTTTCAAAAAGATCTTCCGTAAGCAGGCATTTTGAAACAAGAGGTCAGCTCTTAACAGATACAAAATATGGTTTATGGCCTTCTCTTAGTAGTAGTCTCTCAAAAACCCATAAGTGAACTTAAAGGTGTAGCTACAGGAACAATACAGTTTACTCACAGAATATAAAAAAGGACATTGTGATTTTTTAACTTTATACTACAAGGAAATGCTCATTTGGCGATCGGTTGTATTAGAGAATTGCTTCAGGTGGAGATGGTGAGAAGATGAAATTCTTTGGACAGTCGATTCATGGAGTACTGGACTTAAATGGAGATGGAATCACTGATGTCACAATTGGAGGTCTGGGAGGTGCCTCTCTTTTCTGGTGAGTATTAATATTTGGCTTCTTCCTTCTAATAATAAAAAATAATTCCTTACACTTATATAATGTTTTTCTGGACACTCCACTCAATGCATTTTACAAGTAATGGGGACTCCCCTCCACACCACCAATGTGCAGCACCCACCTGGATAATGAGATGGCAGGCAAAGTGCACCAGTGCACTCACCACATGTCACCTATCAGAGAGAACAGAGTGATGAAGACAATACATCCTGTACATGGCGATAGTTACAGTAAGAGGTCACGTATGATAAAGGCCAGGGACAAATTAGATCAGGACATGGGGGTATCACTCCTACATTTGTCGAGAAATGCCCAGGGATTTTTAATGACCACGGAGAGTCAGGACCTTGGCTTTACATCTCATCCAAGGCACAGTGCCATTTTTTGCAATATAATTCCTGCTTCTAGTTGTAAAGACAGGATATTCAATGGGGTTTTATATGGTAGTTGCAATGATTTGTTTTCTTTCTCCTACATTCTTTAAGGTTTAAAATCTGTCATCAGATTACATTTTAAAATGTTTTTACAATTATTGACTTTAGTAAACCATAATGGCAGGGGATCATTTAATGTAACACAATTCACTCTAGCCTAAATACCTTGTAATGTATTGATCCAAGATAGATTGGTCTCAGTTAGATTTAGTTGCAGATATGATTTTGTGAAATATATCCGGCAAGAGAGATATGATGTAATGGTAGTCTAAGAATTACATTCTAAGAACATAGTGATCTGTAACTGAGAAAATAATTACTAGATATCACAATGTATGCAATATATGCAATGTATGCAATATATTGGGTCTTTTTCCTGTTTTATTTTTACGTGGGTATCATACTGACTGTGCTTCCATCTCATTTGAGGAAGTTTATAAGAGATAAGTTTTGGCTTCAGAGTGTCCTTTAAAAATGAGGTAAATATTATATTGCAGTGATAAGAAAAACCCTAGGAAAAAAGTTTAGAGTTATTAAATTATATCAAACAATGTTCTGAAAATGATTGACATTAAATTAATACAATTGCACAGTATTTTATGTAGAAAAGGAAACAGTAGTAAGTGGTATTATAAGATGGGGAAAGTGAGCTTGAAAAAGTTGCTAATGAAAAGGATTTAGGTACTGTCTTTATGCAGACTCTTCAAATGTCCTCCACTAGACATTGTTGAAAATCAATAAGAGTGACAAGATTGTAATTGTTTAATTATTAAACTTAACATGAATGGAGGTTACATAAAAAGTGAAACATTTACATATTATGTACAATTCTGATTGTCACGTTGCAAATTAAGAACATTAAATAATAATAATTTATATAGTGCTTTTCTGGTCACTCCACTCAGAGCGCATTACAGGTAATGAGGACTCCCCTCCACCACCACCAATGTGCAACATCCACCTGGATGCTCACCACACATCAGTGGGGAGGAGAAGAGTGGCCTCCTACTGGCCCCACTAACACCTCTTCCAGTAGCAACCCTAGCTTTCCCAGGAGATCTCCCATCCAGGTACTAGCCAGGCTCACACCTGCTTAAGTTCAGTGGGTTGCCAGTTGTAAGTTGAAGGGTGATATAGCTGCTGACTATAATTAATTTATGCTCTGGAATCTGTTCAAAGAACAGCCATCAGTTTCCATGCCTAAAGAAACAGACAGGCTTAAGTACAAATATTTCAATTTCATACATTGGGTTACACTATTTAATTAAAAGTACTACACAACATATACGCAGTATTTTAAGTCCCATAGTCACCTGAGGCACAGCTTTGCAAACCTCAATAGATTTCATGGGTTGTTGCTGTAGGTGCAGACTTAAGCTCTCAGATTTCTGCTATTCAGTTGCTGATCTTAAAAATGAACAAAGAGATTATTTGATCAACAAAGGGAACAGAATAGGTATTGAATATGCATGAAGTTGGAGAGTTCTGAGGGTGGTATTCATTCAGGGAAATGTATGTGTTTGGATTAGAAATTGGTTATTAAATAGAAAACAGACGGTAAAGATAAATAAATACATTGGGGTTATGTAATGAGATGATATGGAGTACCACAGGATTCTGTACTAGGTACCCTGCTCTTGTTCATTTATATCAATGATCTGTATTCCAGTATAGTTACAGTACTAAACTTGTCAAGCTTGCAGGTCATATCAAATTAAGATGATTATCAACAACTAATTATCAAATTAGATTCAAAGTAATTTAGATAAAATTTAAGACTGGAAGATACCTGTCAGATAATGTTTAATGTAGAGAAGT
Source organism: Lepisosteus platostomus (assembly GCF_059453375.1). Taxonomy (NCBI): domain Eukaryota; kingdom Metazoa; phylum Chordata; class Actinopteri; order Semionotiformes; family Lepisosteidae; genus Lepisosteus; species Lepisosteus platostomus. The sequence goes on along the minus strand of NC_142614.1, from coordinate 42,020,119 downwards.
GCAGGTTTTCAAATGCAGGTAGTAAAAACATTATGGCATGACACTTATGAAAAAGTCTTAGATTTTTATGTTGACACATTATTTACATAATGTAAGCAACTAAAAAGGCAAATAAAATGGTATGATATATACCTAAAAGTGTAAAATTTAAATCAAGAGATGTTATGTTCAAATGGTACAGTACAGTATATTTCACTAGTAAGGCCTAATTTAGAATATTGTGTACAATCTTGGTAATCACATTATAGTAAAGATATTGTTGCTCTGGAGTCAGTCCAGAGACGATCAATCATAAGTATTCTGGCACTTAAGGAAATGTCCAGTACTGAAAAAACTGAACATTTTTAGGCTTCCAATGAGAAGACATGGAAGGTACCTGATACATGTATTCAAAATCCTCAATGGCGTCAACAACATTTGCTCAGAATTTTATGTGAAACACAAACCAGAAGGCACAATTGGAAACTTAATGGAAGTTCATTTTAAAGGCAAGAATAAGAGATACTTCTTTACCCAAAGGGTTGTGGAAGTATGAACAAGCTACCCAGCCATGTTGTTGAAGCCAATGTCATTGTGTCTTTCAAGAAATTGCTGGATTAGATCCAGGACTTACTACTGGACTAACTACTAACAAACATGAGTGGTGTATTGGAATTACAATACCTTGAAAAATGTGTTGCTGGCTGGAGCTGAGGTTAGGGTTAGATTTAACCACAGACAGAAGTCAACATCTATTCTATCTCTGTTTTAATTACTTTATTACAGCAGCAATTCCTATATAGCCAGCAGACATAGCACACTGCAACTCACAACTGGCAATCGACTGAAGCAGGTGTGAGCCTGATCGGTACTTGCATGGGAGACCTCATGGGAAAGGTTGCTGCTGGAAGTGGTGTTAGTGGGCCAGTAGGGCATACTTACCCTGCAGTCTGTGTGGATCCTAATGCCCCAGTATAGTGACGGGGACGCTATACTGTAAAAAGGCACCGTCCTTCAGATGAGACGCAAAACTGAGATCCTTACTCTCTGTGGTCATTACAAATCCCAGGGCATTTCCCAAAAAAAGTAGGGGTGTTACCCCTTTATCCTGGCCAAATTTCCCATTGGGCTTTACCAATTATGGCCTCCTTATAATCCCCATCTATAAATTGGCACTCTGTTCTCGTCTCTACCGTTAGTTGATGTGTGGTGAGCGTACTGATACACTATGGCTGCTGTCACATCATCCAGGTGAGAGTTATACTGTACATTGGTGGTGGTGAAGGGAAGTCCCCATTGCCTGTAAAGCACTTTTAGTGGACTGTCTAAGTGCATGGAATTAATTGTTGTTGTTGTTGTTGTTGTTGTTGTTGTTGTTGTTGTTGTTGTTGTTGTTGTTGTTGTTGTTCAAGTAATGGATGACCTTTCAACTATTTTTGAGGACCCAAACAATTTTAGTTATCTCTAAAAAATTGGGGTTATAAAAATCAAATATCAGACCTGTGTTCTTTAAAACCAAACATACCGTATACAATATTAACTTAGAAAAACATTCAAAATCAATTTTTGCACATTTTATGTTTGCAGTTTTATAGTTTTTTTTTTGCATTTTTTACGGACCTTGTACAATTTTCACTTTACACACAATTCACAATCATAATTTTACTTTCTTAGTTTAGATAGGTTGGATAATCGGATTAATCCCCTCATATTTTGAAGGAAAATCTGTTGTTTACACTTTGTAATCAGTATCTGTACATCATAACAGGAAGAAAAGATGGGTGGTGCATGCAACCCTAGTACTGGTGTTTAGTAAACAATTTTACTACACTTTTCCAAACATTTTCTGAGTTTAAGTTAAATATTGCTTTGTAATGCAAATATGAATTAATAGGATTAATCAGTTTTGTTTTATGTCCCATTAAAGTCATACAAGTAATGTTACAAATATCTTAAAAGCATATCTGTGAGGATTAAACCGTTTTCTTTATTTTATTGTTTTGTTTTGTTTTTGTTTTCCAACCAGGTCTCGTGATGTAGCAGAACTAAGGGCAAATATGTCTTTTAACCCAGACAAAATAAATGTACAGCAAACACAATGTAAAGTTAATGAAAGGAATACAGTTTGTGTTCAGACCACTGTCTGCTTTAATTACACCCTAAAACCGGATCAGAAGACACAGTCCTCCATTGGTAAGATTATTGTTGCAATTCCTAACAATAACCATTGGTTGACCAGTGTTTATTGTAAAATAACTTATGCATATAAAACCATTACAGTGCTGTTTTTTTACCTCACAAAAACAGCATTACATTTCCTGTCACTTAGTCAAGTAATGACTTTGAGCTCAGTGTCTTGGAAGGGCTAAGTTCCTATAATTAAAGATTTTGTCACTGGAGCTTGTACAGTAAGGATATAGAGAATGCTTCTGTTTTTCAATAAGCATTAGTCTGAAAAATGTATTATATAAAATATATACTGTATATATATATATTATATAATAATAATACACTCAGTTCAGTACAGTGTTATAAATAAGAGTAACTAGTGTCAAAATAAATTTTATAAATATAAATATTGTCTCCTAAAAACAGTTTCATTTACTTGGTTTTCATTCTCTTAATACTGTATATGGTTGTCATTTTTTCAGATTTCAACTACAGTCTAACCCTAGACTTCCAAAGGCTGGTATCAAGAGCATTGTTTCTTAACTCAACTGACAGGAAGCTTCAGATGAAGGTTACAATCCATGATAAGCTGTGCAGAGTCCATACCTTCTACATGTTGGCAAGTAAATCATTCTTCATTTCCTTTAGATAGTGGGCTAGGAATACCACAGTGCTTTTATGCTTAATTCCATTCTGCTGCTATAAACTGTACTGTATGTAGAGTATTGCTCACAAACTAGATTACATATTTCAAAATGTAAAATGCTCCCTTTATCCTCCCAGCAATTCCTTTGATATAGATATAAAATGTTCTCATAGGAAGCTATAACATTGCATAAACAGGCTTCAGGCTGAGTGGTCTGTGATGACATTTTGGGGTGATTATTTGTGTGTTTTTTGCAGCAGGGGATGGAAACATTTGGAAAGCATGTGGCAGCTGGATAGTCCTGTACTCCCCTTGAGATACAAACTTGTTTTATTTCACAGGCTTGGTAAACTCACTTTCATGTAGTCCCCATGTGGTCATCCTGTCAGCAAGGGTCACTGCCTGTTGTACAAGTTTAGCAACATGGTCTAGAAAAATCAGGGATTTAGAAGCCATCCTCCCTTGTGAATATGTCATCTTTTTGTCTTTGTGTCCACAAACGTTGTTAGTTAATTTACTAGATCAAAAACTGTCTACTGAGTCTAGCCTACTGTATGCTGACAATGTCATTTAATGGGCTACGACAACAGGTGTAAAACATAGGTGGGTCCTGCCCCATGGTCCTGTGTGGTTTCCATGGTTTCAAATAATGTCTATTTTATTACACCTTGCAAAAAATGCAAAGGACATAATGTACAGTTCCTTTGCGTTCCCTTTATCCCTTTGTGTAACCATGTTTTGTGCTTACATTCATACTGATTAATTTAATCTACAGGTTATTATTGTATTTTCATTTGTATTGTAAAAATATGAGTTATGAAAATCACATAATGGGCATATTTCAATACAATGGCTAATTTTAAGTTTTCAGTTTTTGAGAGAGGAAATATATTTTAATAGGAAGCAGAAAACAGAACCATTTCAAAGAGTTTAAATTCCTCAAAATTGCTCATCTGCAAGGAACTTAGGCTGCTTTATGCTTTCCAGAGTTGATATTCCACACATAAGGAAACAGTCTGTAGTTGGGCAGGACAGCTGTACTGTGTGATTACTAACATGTGCTGTCCAGATAACATGTTGTACTTCTTAAATCTATTGTACAGGCACATATTGTAAGTAAAGTTACAAAAGGGTAAGGCTTAGAAACGTAATACTTTCCTACCCTTCTAAGTAAGGGTGATTTTACACCCAAAGCAAAAACCAAAATTCTTCCATACCAGTAATAGAAAACTTGGTGAAATACTACTGAAACAAAGAAAATAAAAAGGCCACCAGGTCCACTGTGCTCTTCAATAGTAAACTCGTTAAATCAATTGTTATTCACAATTAATCACTGTTTAGTAAAATAATGTTACTATGTGGAATATGACACATACAAGAAATGTCTATGCAAAAAATTGAAAATGAAGTATCTTTATGTAATTACATTTTAACTCAAAACATAATATGAATAACTGTCCATGACGCCAGCTTATTCGCATCCATTTTCCTAGATAGTATGACATCTTAAACAAATGCAGGGAAAAAACTAAATCTCTTGGGCCTCAGAAGTACTGAATGATTGAACGCTGTAAACCAGAACTGTTTCAATTGTAAGGATGTTTTTCTTTTTTGTTAAACTTTTTTTTTGGTTTCTTCTAGGACAAACCTGACTTTAAAGATCCCGTGAAAGTTTCACTAGAATTTGGTTTATCTGATGACACAAAGGGCCCTGTCCTAGATGGTGACCTTCCAACTTCATTAAATAAGTCTGTAAGTTTCTCAATTGAAAGCTGATTTGACTATGCCGTTTTGGGAATACTAATTTCCACATAATGCAATGGTTACAGTATATACAGTATATATTATTCATGGTTTATTCCATGCTGAAAAGAAAAGAAAGGAAACACAATTTCCATTGTTTTGGCTGTGGAACCTTCTTCAGGTGTAAGACGAAACATTGTGTTTCCTTTCTTTTCTTTTCCCCATTACCTGTTCCTTTGCAGCCTATGCATGCTGATGCAGCTACCTACAGTACTTGAACTATACATTATTAAGTTTGCTTATTGTGGCTTTTTAGTTTCCTTTGAACTTAACTGAAAACATCATTCTGTCCTACATATAATTTTGGTTTTATTAATAAATACATAAATGCTTAAGTAGCACAATTTGAGTATCTAGATTCCCTGCAAGATTTCCTTCACTCAAGAATGTCTGGCTACTAATTTTTCCTGTAATTCTTCTAAGATCTTTGTTACCTTGATTTCTCGCCCCCCTTTGAGGAAGGGTTTTTAAAACCTTCAAGTAGACGTCTGATTTGCTGTCTTTTTCTTCTGAGCTAGTTTTTTTTTTCCCGTACAACTGTTGTCATTACTCATTTTGGACCTGGAACTAGTCAGATAAGGATATCACACACAGATCATAGTTTTCTCTACGATGCATCTACAGTTCTGCCATGGTCTGGAATACTGAGATTGTTTATCTTGTCAACATTCCAAGGGGCCCGAAAATGGAAAAAGAGTAAAAGGAGTGTTCACATTGCATTATTGTAGATTTGATGTAAAATGGCTACAAAATTTGTTTACCATCCTTAGACTTCATAATGTATTTAACTGGGATTTTTTGCCATTGATCGACACAAAACCCTCAATAAGGTCAAAGTGAAAATTAAATTTTCAGTTTAACATTTTACAAATCCTAAATTAATTATACATATAAAAAAGTAAAAACTGATTGCATAGGAATTCACCTTTTCGATATGACACACCTAAATAGTCTCCCATGCAACCTATTGTCTTTAGAATATAAATACTTGAATGGAGTCGACCTGTGTATAGCTAAGGTGTTTCACATGAGTTCAGGTTAAATATATCTATTTCTGAGAGTTGATTAGTACAATCCCAACAAAAAGTACATCATGCAGATGAAGGAATATTCAAAACAAATATAGATAAGGTTATTGAAAAACACCAATCAGGGGAAGGGTATAAGAAATTTCAGTAACAGTAAGGTCCATTATAAAGAAATTGAGAACTATAGCACAACTGTGAATCTGTGCAGAACAAGACATCCTCAAAAACTAGAGAGAAGTGCCCATGCTGACTTTAAAGGCATTACAGTCTTTAATGGCTGAGATGGGAGAAACTGTGCATATGACAACAATTGCCAGGATACTTCACAAATCTGGGCTTGAAAATGGGAGAGTTTAAAAATGGAAGCCATTGTTGAAAAAACCTCCCATGAAATCTCTAGTACGGTTTGCCAGAGAGCATGTGGAAGACTCTGATACCAAGTGGAAGAAGATTCTATGGTCTGCTGAGGCCAAAATTGCCTTTTTGTCCTCAATGTTTAGCGCACTGTTTGGCACAAGCATAACACCACACATGATACTAAGAACACCATCCCTACTATGATGAATGGTGGTGGCAGCAACATGTTAAAAAACAGAAAATAAATCAGTAATCTGTAGTGACCCGACAATTGTCAGGCAGCTGTTGAAACCAGCCGTTCACCAATGGTCCACATCCAACTTGAGCAGCCTGATCAATTTTGCAAAGAAGAATAAGCAGAAATTGCAGTGTCCAAGACTTATCCCAAAAGACTTGTGTGTTATGCATGTCATTTCAAAGAGAGGTTGTGTAAAGGACCCTGTGAAGAGTCTAAAAAAAACAAAAGGGTCAAGAATACTTATCTATGTAGCAGATCCGAAGGTTGGAGGTGCCGAAAAACGCTAATCCAAGAACATAGTTAGATGAGACGTTTTAGTCTTGAAACCGGGGATGAACAAACATGAAGAATACTGTAGGCAAAGACGAAGGGAAGGCTCTTAGCGGCGTAAACCAAATACTGAGCGGTGAGGATACTGCGAAAAGTCCTTAAGTATGATAGTACTGCGGGGTTGTGGTAGTGATATGGCAAAATGGTAGGATTAATAATTCTGAGGTCACCACCTATGCAAAATGGCTGAGGTAGAGGCCTGTCTGTGCTGAGGTTTGCGTTGGTGGGGAGCTGGAGCCGTGACACCACGGCTGTAATTTCTGCCATATGTGCCTCTAACAAATATTGACTTAAGGCGATGAATACTTACGCAATCAGTTATTTTATGATTTTATAAATAATTTAAAATTAATTAAGGATGTCATGTCAAATTTTGTTGTCACTTGGAAGTTGGGGAGTGTTTTTGTATCAACCAATGGCAAAAAACTCAATTAAATACATTATGATTCCATATTGCAACACAATAAAATGTGAAAAAGTCAAGGGGGGGGGGGATAATTTTGATTGCCAAAATTATCAAACACATTAAGATTACATCATAGCAAAATGTTGGACCAAAGAACAAAGGACTGGAGTAAAGAACTTGCCTAATCATCTGTGTGATCACTTCAGAATAAAAAAACAATGAAAGGAAAAAAAAAACTAAAAATTATGATATCACTGAATGTCTTTTTTTAGATACTTTTCACAATGGACTGTGGAAAAAATGAAAAATGCATTACAGATTTACAGCTACATTCAGAAGCTGATATAAAAGGAGACAGGTATGTATACATTTCATAAATTAAAAACAGGGTGAGGAGCTCATAAAAGTCTAGACTTTAAAAGACTTTCAATAGTTTTAGGCAAACTTGGAATTAAGGAGTTTAGCGTGTGAGGATTTTAAGATAGACATTTCACTTCAACCAATTCTGCAACTGTCTGGCTGAAGAAGCATTATCCTAGCCATAAGGAAAAGGCCACCAGAACCTAACACCAACTAGGAGGTGCTTCCAAAGTGATTATAAGGTGGAGGGATGAGTTAAACATGCAATGAGGTAAATGTTGGGAAGAGAGTATTTATACTAAACTGATTATAGAGAACAGCTACTACTTCAGTAACAAACTATTAATTAAAGGCCCCTTTTAAGTAGTCTGTAAGGAAAGAAAAACACATTCAGTATCTACTGTATGTACTGTTTTAATATTTTAAGGTACATGAATCTCTTAGAAATAACTTCACAGCAGTCTTTACAGCTGAGTGTTTCCAACCTTCATGTTTTAAGATAAAGCTGTGACACTTAATATAGAAAAATATAGAAACAAATATAGAAAATTGGGCACACCGGTTCACCAACACTGTATCTAGAATCTAAATTATCTTAACGCCACCTAGTGGACCTTACAGTGCTACTTTCTTATTAAGAGTTACAACATTCATGTATTTTTTATCCATTTTTGCTGTGCCCATAAGTATTTTTTACTTTTTACTCCTGATCACTTTTGAAATTGCTTTTCATTAATAATAAGTAGTCAACAAATGTCACAGTATGCAGTATGCCATAATATGGGACAGGCAAACTGTTATTCTTTTGACAAAATGTAACCATGATGCTGGCCTGACCCATGTATTTAATAAAACTATAAAACCTTACTTCTGCAATACTAATGAAATTGAAACTTTGAAGATTTTAATCGGCATTTACGTAATGGAATGAAAGTTTCCTGCATAAAACACGATAACTGCTTGGCATCTGTTGTAAATATGAGACCCATAACACTGACTCTTATTGTATAAATTGTATTATAAACAAATTTATACATTATATTATAATGTATAAATACATTATAAACAACTAAATAGTTTTTAAACATATTGATGGAAGTCCAACATTTTAGCTGTAACCATTATGATGCAAAAAATGGAAAACATACAATTTTGAAATATTTAGTGCCATTAAAATATTGGTAAATAGTTCCAATGGGGAAAGATTAGAAAGGTCAGAAATAAAACCATAGTGAAGGCTGTGTACCAGCTGAGGAGTGACTCATGTACTGTACACACAGCTAGGGGTGTCAGTGCTGAACCTCCTCATTACAATTTCAACTAAAAAAATAATGAAAACAAGGAACAAGTAATAAATAGGTAAAAAGTAGGGTACTACTAGTAATGAAAAAGCATTTGTCACTGTGATACATTTATAGGAGGTTAAAGCCAAGACCACAAATTGTAATTAATTTAAATTAAAATATTTTACCCACTTTTATTTAATTTCTCAAAGCATTGTTAATGTAATCAAAATTAATATTTTCTAACTAGTACTTAAGCATCCTTTAGACATCAGTGATTAAAGCCCTCTGACTAGCACACAATTAAAAAATTATATTTTTAAATACGTCTTTACTTACAAAAACATATGAAATAGGCAATGGTATTTTAATTACAATTTCATTTTGCATCTAATGAGCTCTTTGAACCTTTTCAATAGAACTGAAACAGCACTTGTTAAGGTAGTTAATGATTTGCTAATGGCTTTTGACAGTGGTTCAGTATTATCTTATTCCTTATCTGGAATTCAGTGCAATTTTTGATACAATCTACAATGACATCTTACTGGTTCACATGGAAAATTATTGCGGGATCATTACAACATCCCTTTATTGGTTTGGCTACTATTTGACTTCCAGGAGACAATTTGTAAATCTTGTGCAATGGGAGTCGGTCCAGGCTCCCGCAAAGCGTAGTTCAGGACCCTATGCAAATGGTATTATCCGGAAGTAAGTGGAGAAGGGAAGGAGATGAAGTGGATCAGGATGGGTTGACAGACAGGGGGACGTAACTACAGTGATCTGGTGCTCGGGGAACGTGGCAATGGCAAACAAGTTCAGGCAGTCCAAAAGGGGGAATCCAGAGTGCAGTCCAAAGTCCAAAACCGGAGGATCCAACCAAAATGAAACAAACACAGTTAAAATCCGGAACAGGATCTGGAACAGGGACAGTGAATAAATCGAAGGTGACGAGAAGGTGACGAGACCAGGCGCTCCGAGCCCCGGACTCAGATGGTCAGGACACCATGATAAAGCCTATGCTGTGAGGTAGGCGGACTTCCAGGCGTCTATCTCCCAATGATGAGCCTGAAATAGCGAGAGCATGAGGCTTAAACAGTGGGACAAAACAAGAGGCAGGTGCACATAATCAACTAAAATACGAAAGGGACCTTTAAGAGGAAGGATGCCAATCGTGACATCTTGGCTGATAAAATCTGGTGTTGTCCCACAATTTGCTTCTTGACCAGGTATGAACCTAAAAAGGAATGTTTTTAAAGGTGCCTACCTGATATGAAGACATGGATGCAACAGAACTTAAATTATGGCAAGACTTATGGGACTCTAACATCAAGATTAGTAAAGCTGGAGTTTTCAGTGCTGTTGTACACAGTCCTGGAATCAAACCCTAAATGACAGTTAGAAACATTGGTGTTACTTTTGATTCTGCATTGTAAGTTAAAGGACATGTTGAGAACTTCACAGAACTTCACTTCTCAACCTGTTTAAAATTGCTCAGTTAAGATCTTAGCTCTGCCTTTCTGGAGCTGAAATATTGATACTGCACATGTTTTAACTTTCCCAAAGTTAAACTACTGGAATATTAGGGTATTTCCAAAGCTTGTGTATTAATTCAAGATCTTTACTTTTGCATGTAACTCTTGTCTTCTACAAATCACAATGGCTGCCAGTGAAATTTATAATAGACTTTAAGAATCTCAATGTCCTACACTGATTTTTGTATTGCTTTTTGTATTGGTTTTTGCTTCTTGTGTATTATGTGTGTTTTTGTAGTAGAGTTTGAGTTTCTTTAAAAATTATATTTAAAACTACTTTTAATTGTGTCTCCAAGACTTTTCTGTATTACAGTACATGACTAATGTTGACTGTATTTCAGGTCTTCACCTTTCATCATTAAACCAGGCCAGGAGAAGTTCAACGTATCAATAACAATCAAAAACAATAAAGATAGTGCATACAATACCAGAATTACAATCAGTTATTCCAAAAATATCAATTTTGTTAGAACAGAGGTAAATGTTTTATGTACACTACTCTCTCATTTAAATTGATTCAAATGTGTATTATTTTGTCTTTAATTTAAATTCTTAAATTAGTTCTTTTTATCAGTTAATTTTAGAGTATTTTATTTTATTCCAAAGGTACTTCTTATCCTACTACAGTACATTAATAATATTTTCAAATACAATCTGTTTTACATTACAATCTTTTCTGTTCTTAAATCAATGGGTAAATCTGTGCTGTAGGTACAGAACCTTAATTTCTGTCATTGTCACTGAATCTTTACAAAATATGTTTAAAACTTGTCATCTGAAAAAAACTAAGGCAATATATTTTGAAGATACAGTGAATGCAAATACATTGCATGTGTAATCATAGTTCAATATATTTTGCTGTTTTACAAAGTCATAGAGTAAAATTGTATTTCATTATCTCGAATTCTATACTTACTGTATACTTACTAACTACTGAAGAATGTTTTCCTCAGTGAAATATTTTTTTAAAAGGCACACATTTTTAATTTCATTTCAGCCAAGAGAAAAAGACTGCGAGTCTAATCATAATATCACCTGTGCTGTTGGATATCCCTTTCTAAGAAAAGGAGAAATGGTGAGGAAACACCTTTGGAAATAATACTTGGATTTAAACAGGAAGATGTTACATTTAAGACTTATGAAAAATGGTTTATGATATCTCTTAGATCCTGTTGCCCAATTTGTCTCCATCCTTGTGATCCAGTCTTTTTCTTTATTTATAGTAGACATCTACACACCTGGTTTGGAGTGTCCCAATCCAATTAAATGGGTGATTTGTTATATCATTTAGAGATCACATTGAATATAAATTATAATTTTCTTTCATCCCTAAAGGAGCAGAACTATCCTAGCTGAATACACTAAACAATAGCATTTAAATATTCCTAATCTTCACAAAATGTGTCAATACAGTAGAGTGACCTACTGTAGAAGACTAATTGGAATGATGCTCTCCTAGACCAGGGTTGGAGACTCCTAATTTATATCACAGTTATTTTATTATTTCAATTTGAAAAATCACAGGTAGAACATTTTAATATTGTTCTCCAATATAGTTAACCAGTCTTTGTTTTTTCTTCACACAGGATACTTTTGATGTTGTATTTCAAATCAATACTTCACATCTACTGCCTAATATTATCATCAATGTTTCTGCAACAAGGTATAGCTTTCTATCTTAATATGGACATTTTATCACTTACTGTATATCAGCAGATAAAAAGATATGTGCTTTTGATTGAATTGTAGCTGTACATTTGTGTTATTTCCCAACTTAAAATAATTTTAAAGGCAACAAAAAGTATCCCAAGAGCGTAACAAGTAACAGATTGGCGGGATTTATGTTTGTCTTTTTCTCATGCCTGCAAGATACTTGTTCAAGAAACAAGAGAAAGCATTTTTAATTTCAAATCTATTCCTGTATCAGATGAGTTGAGGTATGTGACATAATCATAATTAACTGGTGCACATACTGTACACGGCAAATATCAAAGGTATCTTTCAAACATTAATTAAGACTGATGCATTGAAGTACTTTTGACTGGATAAACTTCTCATCTTTATCCTTTTTGTGAAAGAAAAAGCTTTCATTAGTTTTAAATATTTTAAAAAACAGAACAATATAAGAATTAAACTGTATAGGAACCTATCACTTTCCAGTTGATTGAAAACAAATGCTTGTATGTACATTATTCACTGATTATAATAGTCTTTTCATTCCAAAATTGTACTAATAAATAAAAGTGTGGCTATAATATGACATGGTTATAATTTTTGTATTGCAGTGATAGTGAGGAGCCTGAGTCAACACTTTTTGACAACTACAATACTATAATAATTCCAGTGAACTATGAAGCAAGTCTTCAGTTTTTAAGGTGAGCATTGCAAGATCCCACAATAGATACATTTTCTTTAATCGTGACCAGTGACCAGTAAAAAGGCACTAAGTCAAACCATGCTGCAGTAGAAACACAAACACAAGATAAAGAGCCTTTATATTCAATAAAAGAAGTGGGAACATTTCTAAATGTTCAAAATAATTATAAGTTAAATAATATTTTTCTAAAATACTTTTGCTTAACACATTTTTGCAAAGTATGGCTATTAAACGCAAATTTGTTTTTCAGAAAACCTTTTTAAATACCATGCAATCATGCTGCCTGTACAGTGGAAATTTGATGTGTTATAAGTATAATCTTATTGACAATGCAGTTCCAATGTCTGTACTCCATATTGAAAGAAGTGGAGCAAATAGTACTAATGGATAAAACTACAGTATATAATTATTTTAATTATTTATGTCACAATTTACTGGCATCACTGTGTTAAGAAATAATATTTCGTTTCAGAATTAAGGGAAAAGTTAATTACTCAAAATGCTACGTTGAATTATTTTTCTCAACAGTCAATTATTTTTGGTATTATACAGATTTTAAAATTATTTGAATGCGGTATCTATCATTAGTACACTAATCTGTGAAAGATATATAACTCTACAGTATTTTTGTATCACAAAAGTGAATATGGTCTTTTATTTACATGGTTTATAGTATAAATATACCAGTTATTACTATATGTATTTATATTTTATCCTAAGTTATTACTATTCTAATTGTATTTAATTCATATTGCAATTGATAAGTACTATTTCAATTCCAGTTCCATCAGAGAATTTCACTTCTATATAAAACAAGGAGATACTTTTCCAAGTGTTCTTAATAGCACTGACATGATTGGAGATGAAGTGAATATCAGCTACATGGTAAGAAAGCTTCATACAGTCTTATGGTATTTGAAATGTTAAATCCATCTGAAACTTTGTTTCTTGAAGTGAATGGCAGGCATCTGATTTATCTGCCCATCCCCCCATTAACTGTGTAAACCACATTTTCCTTAAGACACTTTGAAGTCACGACAGTAAATGTATGATGCTATGATTTTGTAATGGTGTGGAGCCCTGGTTGAATTCCAGACCTGGGTTGCTATGTGCATGGAGTTTGTACATTCTGTCCAGGTGCTCTAGTTTCCTCTCATTGTCCAAAAACACGCAGGTGGGTTAATTGGTTTCTGGGAAAACTAGCTTTGGTGGGAGTGTGTGCTTGTCTCTGTCTCTGCAAATTGACTGCCGTCCCATGCAGGGTGTACCCTGCTGTACACCTGTTGATTCCATGATAGCTTCTGGCTCCCCAGTCATCCTGTACTAAATTAGCAGTTAGAAAATAGATGGATGGATTGTGTAGTGCAAAAATGAGGAATATATGAGAGGTCAATGGCCTGACTAATAACAGCATATTAAGAAACGAAACAAATGGTAATGCAAGTAACAGTCTCCAAACGCCAAGCCTGTATAACCTTTTACATGTGAAACTTTCTTTAGACAATGCCATGTTCCCATTAACAATCAAATACCAACAGCTTATAGAATGTCAGCAGCCACGGGGGTTATTGTCACAGGGTGTCATGCATCAGCATTCATTCATCACAATGCAAACACAGCAGGTATTTGGCCACCCATAGTTTCATGCTTCCTGCAATCTGGTATAACACTAAGAAAGAAAACAGGTCTTTTTACAACTGTTAAAATTCACTCAACTAGCCCCATAACCATAACTGTTCATATGAGAAAGAGGGAGCAAAAGAATTCCAATAATTAAGTAGGGAACCCATCTGAGCTGTTTAAAAAGAATATCACTAGGGATTCACTTAAAATAAACAAATCAAATCTGACCTGCATGTGAGGTACAGTAGCTAAACCATACTGGTTAACCCACTTGTCTTTTCATTAGTAGATTTTAATGACCTACTGTAGATAATAAACCATCTTATCTTTAACCCTGCTGATTTGTTAAGTTTAAGGTTTTTTTGTTAATTTCACCAAATAGTTCACCAAATTGACTTCTTTAGGTTTTTTTACGTTACTGAAAGAGCAGTGCTTGTAGTGGGGGTGGTGTATGTAAACAATAGAGTTTATTACAAAAATGTGGAAGGGATGACAACAGCAAGGTTCAATCAGCATAATCAGTAATTTATAATTAACCCTGACATCATTTCCCCACTTAAACATTATAAATATCATATGTAATCCCCTTCTCTCCTTTGCATACATGCCTGAAAGTTAGCCCTCAGCCAAACGGGTTAAGTCAAATTATTGTAACTTAAAATACTCAAACAAATGTTAATATGGCAGATTCTTGGCTGTTGTCATTCCTAGTAAATGAAGATTTACTGTCAAGTACTGAAGTTTCATCTTTTCTATTAGCCTTCTTCAATGAACACCATCTAAACCAATATGTCTTCTCAGAATGGTAATTGGAATGCAGATACTGTATACTTTCTACAGAATCTTGTCTTACATTTGAATCCCTATTTAATTTTATTCTTACATTGTTGTGTGTGGGAAAGTATACCGTTGTAGATTTACAATGTATGATCTTGTTGCCATTTAACATTCTGTACCATTTAGTCAATACAAATCAATAAGATAAAATATGAACGCTATTTTCTGACTGCATCCATTACATCTAGAGAGCAATGCAGTTACATTAGCAAAGCCCAGGTCCAATTGGGAAGGTTGTTTTGAGTGTTTTCTGTGACTACCACCAATCAGACGTCTGCTGTTAAGCTAGACATGGGATAGGTTCTGTGAGCCAAAGATGAAACCACATATACTATAGGCTACTATAATTCTATATACAGATCTGGCCATTTAGAATGTACGAAGGATACTGCAGTAGTTCGCAGTTCAGGGCCTGCAGGGTACTGCAGCCTTTTAGAAATTTTCAGTTGTGATACTGCACTACTTTGTAAAACCGATTGGTAGGAGCAGTGAAAGCTTAAGGTGGTGTGTGGAGTATGTGGGCTGTCACCAGAAAACGCCTGGTTTCAACTCCTAGTCAATGCTGAGGGACAATCTTTTTCCAATTATAGAATTTGAGTTGTATTACTGTTAAGACTTTTATTAATTTTAAACTGTGTATTACGGCATGTTAAATATTAAACCAGTTAAAAATTAGGTATATTTTTTTAAATAGCAAGATTGCTCAGTTGGATATACAAGAAAGAGTATATTATTTTACTGTAGCTTGTGAATGTGATGTGCCTCTTTCAAGTTTACATTCACATACTGTAGAGAAAATCCAAAGGTAAATTTTGGTAGCAGAAAATGTAAACAGTAGTATAATGTAATACATACCTAATGTACAGAAAGCAGATGGTAATGACAGCTAAATATGAAAACATCCACAACAGTATTCCACTCTCTTCATAAAACTTTAACTTGGTGACGTACAGTGGGTAATGTTTTTAACGTGCTTGTTCTGACTTTTTAAAGTTTAAATTGTAGTGCATTCGCCTGACAGTACTTCATAAAAAGTTACTTTATAATGTTTTATCCTTTTCTAAGAATATATAGTAAGAACACCACTTGCTGTTATTGAAAAAAAAGCTGTACTGATTTAATACCACTTGATAGTAATATTAATATGGAATTATGTAACTAAGCAGCTAAAATATCACAAGTGAATGTTTTGAAAACATTTTGACATTCTTTTTTTTATAAAACAATGGACAATGGAACGCTCATGGACTGTAATGTAGTGCGCTGCACCCAGGCGGTTTAAAACCCAATCAGAGCATTACTTTGGTTTCTTTTTTGTAATAGGGTTAATACACGATGTGCTTTCAGGTTTACATCCGAATTCAGAAAATCTATATTTTCTCTTAATCCAAATTTCAGCAACCAGTAATCGGCCAACAATTTAACTTTAAATTTAAAACTTTAAACCACATACCGTAATGTACAGTGCAGCACAGTCCAAAAACTTACTGGGAGGTTGTTTCTGTCAAAATTGGCGTGAGTGTGTGTATCTAGATGAATTATGATGGTTTCGTGATTAATGATTTCTTCGCGGAATTCTTTAAGTTAAACAAAGGAGGGAAGAAGGGTTATTTTTACAATTGCCAGTAACCGGAGAAACGCTTATTAATATGTTGAAACATACCATGGCAGTGAAGACAGATGTGTTACACCTTTAACTTCAAGTTTAAGTGAGCCAGCGAATCACTCTGTTGTTTACTAATGTTCACCGTCTAGATGCCGACATTCTTGTTACGCGAAATAAATAAATCGTACAATAGTTAAATTAATTGGGTGCTTTGTTTTATTAACAGACACTCTGACTCAAAACTGTGTCATACAGCGATATAGATGAGGGTAATGTCACCCCCATTAAACAATGTACTTTTTGTACAAATCCTGCTAAACTACAAGAGTTGCAGAAGGTGATGTACATTATTTACTGGAGCGCGGTTTAGTTCAAAGAAGAAAGTCCATGGAGTTCCCCCTGTTAGTATAGTATAGTAACACATATGGCCACCATTGCTGGTTGTTCGAGCCGGCTTACCAGCGATGTGACGTCACCGCCCTTCCCTGTGAATAGCAGGGACCGCAGCCATTGGGCTGATGGGAGATTTCCCTTTAGCTCAAGTGGGGGTACCCTGTTGAATAACCCCGGAGGCCCGGGTTCGAGTCCCCGACGGTGGGGGGCTGACCTGAGGCGGCAGAGGCGAGGGTGCATACCCACGTGAACCCCGAAGTGCTAAATTGGTGTCAGAAGCTGGGTGGGATGGCCCTTTGCCAAGGACGGCGATTAAGCGGGGGAAAGTGTAACGCATACGGCCACCATTGCAGGTTGGTCGAGCCGGCTTACCAGTGCGGTGACGTCACCGCCCTTCCCTGTGAATAGCAGGTACCGCAGCCATCGGGCTGATGGGACATTTCCCTTTAGCTCGAGTGGCTGGGTCCCTGTTGAGTAATGCTGGAGGCCCGGGTTCGAGTCCCTGACGGTGTGGGGCCGACCTGACGCGGCAGAGGCGAGGGCGCATACCCACGTGAACCCTGGAGCACTACAGTATCAAACCTTGATGGAACATCATGGCTCTATACAGATTGCTGAAAAATGAACGCTGAAACTTCATGAGACATCGTATGTACTGTTTAACTATAATCAAGGACTGATGTGCTGTTCCCTTTTTGTAATAGGGTTATTCCCTGGAAATTAGACACAGGGAGGGCATGGAAAATGTTGTGTGGCTCTGCAGGAATTTTTCTGTTAACTGAAGAGTTATAGAGGAGACATGTTGTGTATCACCTCTTTAAATATTTGTTAAATATGTTCCAATTTAAAAGAAATATGGAATATACTATTAATAATATTAATAATGAATGACCATGGATGAACTGTAAACTGAAAAGTAACCTTTAGAGCTATGCTTTTGGCTATATTTTTTACATTGCCGGTTGTGTAAAAATAGTTTGTTATTATAGCTTGTTGTGAACGTGATGTGCCTTTCACCAACGAGAAATTTAACTTTAGATTAAGAATTTTTTTTCACACATACTGTACTGTAGTGGATTTGAAACAATATGGTCTTATACTGTATATACGGTATATTTATACAGTATACGAACACACTGCCATTCACTGCCCTGTGCGCTAATTTTTCTGTCTATCTGTGTATCTGACTTTATGGGATTCGTGACTAGGTGGTGACTAGGAGGTGAGACCCGGCAGGGGCAGGGAGGGGGGTTGTTTTGATTATACTGTGAATGAGTCCCTGAGGCATATCGTCCAGGTTTCGGAATTATGAAAAATACATCTTTGATGAGTTTGCACAAGAGAATAGGAGACCTTTTCAGAAGTCGTGTGCTGCGCAAAGTAGGTGAATTTGACAAACAGCTAATGTTGCTTAAAGAATTTAAAATCGATATGACTGTACTGTCGCTCTCATGTAATTGAGCAGGAAGTCACCTTGCTGTCACAAGCGGCTCTGTTAGAGTTTGTGTTAACACACTGCAGCCTTTTGAATGGATTTTTATCACCTTCATCACCTTTATTATTATTTATAGCCACATGGCATCCCTTTTTTTAACACCTTTATCACCTTTGTCTGTCCATGGGGGGTTCCCAGTACCCTGCTATGTGAACATGAATGTGAATTGAATATTTAAATACTGTGATATATACAATTAATATCCTGATACAACCAGCTAAATACATATATCTATATAAAAAAATTAATATTGTTAACAGCGCTTATTGGTAGTAAATTCCTCAAAAATTATGAAGCTCCATATTTCAGAAACGTCATGATTGCTACACAAGGAAGGGAAACGTGACAATTTGTTACACTTATGATCAGGAGAAAAAAAAGTTGATTTTTTATTTATTTGTGGGTGTTGAAGTTGCACCCTTTGCAATGGCTGGATAGTTAACCCTTCCAAATTGCTTTGTCGGTCAGTCCATGGTTGGTGGCTTCTTCTTGACATCTGACACTCCTCTGTTAGCTTAAATGAATGTCAAGTAATAAACTGTGATATATAAAATGAATAATGTAAACATCATATTTACAATTGGTTAAATTTGTCATCACACTTCAGACTTGCATCATAAAGAAAATAAAAATGGTTGTAAAGTCAAGAACCGAGAGTTCAAGAAGGGAGCTGCATCAGCATGCCTAGGCTACAAAGGAACAAGTAAAGGTTGGAATAACATGCTGAAAAGCGTAGAAAAACACAGGTGTGAAGAATACAGAGTCCCAATTCAATTTCAGCCTAAACCTTCCCCCACACACCCTCCCCCCACTGCGATTAAGATATACACAAAGAAAGCACTATAAAATATACACTATAAAGCTTTATATGGTGAGGTGTTTTACATACGTAGGAACAGTAATTCTCACATTATGATTCACTTACATTAGGGATCCACTTTATTCAAAATAATGTTTCTAAAAATAAGGTTTCTGAAAATGGGACAAGGTACTAGATATTGTTTATATAAAAGTTGTGAAAATTTTCACAAATTGCGATCTTTAAAATGCCTTTAAAAGACTTGTACAGTAAAGGCTTGTCTTGAATTGCCCCATTGGGATGCAGTATTTTGAATTTAGTTGAATTTAACCAGTTGAACTGTTTTTTACTCCCAATGTTGACAGTATTCACATTTGCTTATTCATATTTTCAATTTATTTATTGAACACATTGTGATATATAAAAATAAAATGTCAATATAATGTACATATACATAATGTAATAATCATTATTTAAAAAAATAGTCTTTATTTGTTAAAAGAAAAACACATGCCTTGACAAGGAATTAAACACTGACCTCCAGGTTCATAAGCAAGCACCTAATCCACTGTACCAAAGTGAAATTTAGAAACAGAGCTGAAACAGACAGGTTAAAATGTTTTTTTACAAAGTATATAAACTTAATTCAGAACAAGCACGTAAAAAATGTTCCAAGATAACCACAGTAAGTGACTGATTTAAAGACTTTGATGCATATAATGTTAATGAATCAAGTGGAATACTGTTGTGTACTTTTTATTTAAGCTACCACTACCGGCCATATACAGTATGTATAATAGTATGTATAGTATGTGTAATATATTTCTATTCCTAAATGAATATCTTTTATGAGGATATAACATTCGGAGACATCATGCTAGTGTTATTTTTATGCTCAGCTACCAAATTTCCCTTTAGTTGTAAAATTCCATATGAAGATTTCATAATTAACAGATTTAAACATGCACTGTAAAGAGATTAAATAAAGCAATCATTTCACTAACAAGTAATGCACCACAAGTACCACAAGAGCCACCCGTCGATCATCTTTGGCCACCGAACCATACTGCGGTCACCTGTAGCTCAAATCCCATGGTACAGGGTTTTACCGTGCATTTTGAATGGCTACATCTGTAGATATTGTGAGTGAGTTCCACCTTACGTCTTACAGGTCTAAAACACTAGCAGCCAGGCCTGCTCTTCTGACAACTGAAATATAATGGATATTTCTAAGGGCTGAAGAGTCCAGAATTATTTAGTACATGCCATCCAGAACTTGTCAGAATCTGCTATCAGTTTTAGAGAGCAGGCTGTCTCAAAGTATTTTTATTGTATAGAAACCAGAATTACCTAACCTGCACTCTTGTGTCTCTGTTAATTCACAATACATTTTGTCCACCTTTGAGGGGACAAGTGAGGGTAGCTTTCAATTATAGAAGGTCTAGACCTGGGATTCTATCGCTGGAAATAATTTGTAAAGAGTAGTTTGTGTGTCTATGTGTTAAGTGTTGTAAATAACTACTGATTATTCTTTTACATTTGTGCCTGTTTCACCATCTCACTGTAAGAAAACTATAGACATTGCATGATCTGCATGCATGGTTTTCATTCCTGGCTATAGAGGCATATTAGCCAGTATTTTAATTGGTGACTTTGACATTTACATTACAACTCCCCATTTACAGTATGCCTATTTATTTTACTATAATATAATGTTTTGGTAAAAAATTTTGAATGCCAAGCTTCCTTTCCAGTATTGTTTCAAAATAATAACGACTTTTTCCATTAGTGAAAAATTATTAGGTTGCTGTTTTTTGCTTTTCATTCAACAGATCCACAAAGAACCAAACTTGCCAATACCTTCTCTTAAAATGAATGTCACTTTTCCTTCTGAGTCTCTACACGAAAACATCCTACTGTATATGACACATGTGGAAACTTCAGAGGTGAGTCTGAATATACATATATATTCTATTTATTCTAAATCATATCATTTACATTTTAAATAAAATATTTAGATTGATATGGAAGACATTACATTCTGTGGTTGAAATAAGCTTAGGTTTTAAAATGTTGTTATTCTATCATTAAACACACAAGTTAAAAATCACAATTTCCTTAACCATATATGTTAAAATCGAAAATGGAGCTCTAAACCCCTTTCTCATGTTTAAAAGATGTATGAAGTGGGCCTCTTGAGTTACTTCATTGGTATGTGGCGCACACCTGAGCACAGGTTGAGCTCTATGATTATCTGATCTTGGGTCACGTCTTTAACTGACCATGACTACTGTAGGATTTCCCCAAGCAGCGACGCACATCTGGCTGAGTGCCTTCAAGGGTGGGGTGGGATTACTTAGCCAGAGAAGTCCCTGCAGCCCACCAGGCCCCTGCTGGGTTGTTTTTTTCTGTAAGGGGTGTGCAGCTATACAGACATTGTTACTAGCAGCTTCATACCATAGTTAATCAGAAATAACAGATGACCAACATCCTCTCCCCAGCAGCCCAGGGATATTGTTGTGTCCACATACAGGAATCAAATGTCTGTACTCAGGAATAAAGTAATTAAGAGTGTCTGTAAAATGAAATTTTTTATGTTAAGGCAATAATTATATGATACCTTTCCTAGACTTAACTTATAATACAACTCAATCCAAAATAAAATTTAAAGAAGTCTGTCTTTTAGATCCATAGTATCCTCAATAAAGTAGTTCATGTGGAAGCTATTCATTCACATAATTTAATATGTTATTGATTTTTTTAGCCCATATACACAATACATTGTCAAATACAGTGTTAATACTGTAATTTGATGTGTATTTTTTTTTTACTTTAAGCAACAGTTTTATTTTAAACTACATATTATACTACAGTATCTACTATATTTGTCAGTTTCTTTCCGTAAGCTACAATTTGTATATTCTGATATGGATTAATGGGTTTCATAACTAGCATGTTTTTCAAAACAACCGTTTTAGATTGTTAGTTTTTAAAGATAAACATATTTATTGTTTAGAAGTTTTCAGGCTGTTTTACTCAGTAACAGAATCTGATCTGTAAATGAAACCAACTGTTATGTGTAACTTGATTAAAACATTTTCCCATTAAAAGGACAATTTAAAAAAAACATGCCCCACTTTACATTTTGCTCCACTTTTTTTCTTTCCAAATATAACTAATTATTCAAAATGCTCATATTATGGTTTAAGTGAAATATTAGTGTTTTCCACAAGCACTGTACATTGTCTTTAGCTTCAGTAGTACTGTACCTTCATAAATTTAGGTGCATACTGTAGATTAGGTACCTTCTCTGGAGCAAAATGCATTGTAAAATCTCCCATAAGGATTTACACATTGTATTTGTCTTGGTGATAAGATATACAGTACACTGCATCACACTGAGTACATCATCTCAACTATATAGGGAAAATAACTAATAACAGGCACAACAGATATAGCATGGAAAAACAGCGTGACCCATTTTCATTTAGCTTGTATAATGAAGTTCTTTCATTTTTCAGAATGTGAAATGCGAAGATGTAAATTTGGTGAACCCATTGCATATTGGCCCAGAAAGACATTATACCCCTTCCCCTTACAAAGAAACTCTCAGCAGCTATGTTGTGGTAAGCCATAGTTTGTTTTTAACTTAAGAGCTGTTCTGTATTTGTAAAGTCTAGGTTTATTTGATAGTTTATACTACATGCAGTAGATCTAAAATTTATTAAATATCTATACAACAATAAATTAAATATTTTTTGTGTTATATTAGGAATTGTTTTAATCCTGTCTTTTCTTCCTTTTGTCTTCTTACAGGATTGTCAGTCTTTAAAATGTGCATCATTGTTATGTGATATAATCCCTGCAACTTCAACTCATGTGAACATCACACTGCGTGTCTGGAAGCCCACATTTGTTAAAGTAAATTTGATCTGAATAATTTATTTCACTTTGAACTAAATCAGTGTAGTGCAATATAATTACAGTGTGTGGTTTTCTTTGCTTCTTGTAGGCTGAATTCACTGATCTACAATTGCTTGTCCATGCTTTATTGAAACCTCGGGACACATCAATCACCATTCTGAACAAAGACAGTGCGAGCAGAATAGTAAGTATGCTTCAAAACAGTAGTTTTAATTCTAAACATTGTTTACCTAATGTCCAAAAATGTTGTTATGTGCACTCACTTAGCTTTTTTGGTGACCTTCATAAATATAGAAACATTTAGGAAATTGAATATCAAAATCAAAGCTTTTGGTCATAT
This sequence comes from Lepisosteus platostomus, assembly GCF_059453375.1. NCBI lineage: Eukaryota > Metazoa > Chordata > Actinopteri > Semionotiformes > Lepisosteidae > Lepisosteus > Lepisosteus platostomus. The sequence continues at coordinate 41,996,594 of NC_142614.1, read as the reverse complement.
TTCCTTTCTGGTAATACTTGTTTTTGCTGTACTACGCCTTTAGCAAAGGTAAAACAGAAATATCTAGAAGTCAACAAAACCCAAGCAGCAAATTACATGTGCTGTACATTAGATATTCAATATGCTGAAACCTTTTATCCTGAGATTCAAAAATAGAGTAGTAGTCTAATGAAACTAAATAAATGAAGTTTATTTAGTTTCATTACATGCATAAAACCCATGAACAACAGGCGCCTCTCTATGTAGCTTTTATTGATCTATTGATCTATAAAAGACCTTTGACATGATTTGTAGAAAATTGGCTATTTTTAAAATGTGTTTCAACAGTCTCCAGGTGCAGGGATTAAGTAGCTTCCATATTCACTTGCAAGCTTCATTCACAAGCTGCACTTGTATGACCCATGGAGCTCATGCCTCAAGATCAGTTGTGTTCTGTAAAGGCTGTGTTCGAGGACTAACTCAATAATGGGCTGTAATGCATAGGAGTAGGGTTTGGCTTAGTTAATAGCTCTTAACAGTGACAAAGTCAAACAAGAATTTAGGAAAATCATTATTCCCACAGACAATTCCACAGGCAAAAAGAGAACTTTGTCCATACCTACTCAGTATATAAAAGTCAGGTCAAGACAGCTGCACTCACTATGGACAGCCATTAGAGAGTAAGGCTGAAGCCAGCAGGCAAGCCAGGAAGTAGAGTGTGTTCCAGCCTTCAGCCACTGTGTTCAATCCTTCTGTAGCCACTGCAGAAGGATTTGTCAGTCATGCATTGGATCTACTGTATCTACAACACAATTACCAAACACCACTGATTGACAGACTAATTTTAGCCTTTAACCTATCGTGATGTTGTATAGCCATGCTAAATACAGTGAATAGCTATGAGGAACAATTTTTTTCTTTATCTGCTTTGTAGTCTTCCAATTTAGCAATGGTGTTCCATTTCACGATGTCACAGTTTTATAAAGGAATTTGTTTCTTTCTCTGGTCTTCTTTCAACTAGCTGTTCATATAAAAAGTGAATATGTGAGCATTCATACTGTATACCCTTCTTGTTCTTTTGTTCTGTAGTGATGCCTAATGTTGTCTGAAGCCTGTACCTTTTTAAAAACATTCCAATGGGAGTCATGTTAGCCATGTGGATGCCTCATTAATGAATATAAGGAATGCAGAAACCCTCAAAGGAAAATAACTTTTTTAATTAATTTAAGGCCTGAGGATCTTTACAATGAAAGACATTCACAGAAATCGTTGCTCCTGGGGTGTTCAGGGAGATACCTTTTTTCAGTATTAAATAGAAACAATGATAGAAATCATGTTATTATGTATAAAAATTTCTACTTTTAACATTTACTTAAAATCGTTTTGTTTTTTAATTTTAGGTAACAGTAAAGATATCAAAAGAATCTTTAGGTGGAATACCGCTCTGGCTTATAATACTGAGTATTCTCATAGGATTGCTGATATTGGCCCTTGTAATTTTTGCATTGTGGAAGGTCAGTATAAATCAAATCATACCTTTGCTTCTAAATAAGGTTATTGCAGCTGCTTTATTTTAGGAATATTAATTTTTCAAATAGTTTAGTTTTAATACATGGCAGTTGTAGAATTACATTTCATATTCTAGGTCCCTTTAGATGAGGGACTGGTGTCTCATGAAAAGTTGTGGTGCCAGCTGGCCCTGTCTATGGTAGGATTATTGTTGACCAAATGTCACAAGCTTTAAATGCAATAGAACGGTGGAATAATGAAATAAAACAGCAATAAAGACAGATCTTATCTATATAGTATCATATATTTCATGAGAAACAGCAGGTGATCTATATATTTATTCCCACTAAGCATATTTTGCATTTTTTTCTTATTTGAAACCTTCTCTTTTTTCTTGACAGGCTGGATTTTTCAATAGACCACTGAAGGAAGCAACAAAAGAAGACATGAATTGAAAACAAATCAAATGTATTTACAATCTACTTCCTCAGGTCTGATTTACTTGCAACACCACTTGATACAGTAACTGCATTTGATCAACCAGCCAAAATTTTATAAATATTTTCTATATTTTACTTGCTGGTAATTAAGAATGCTGTATCATTATGAGGATATCGCAAATGCAAACAAGTTTGCATAGTTTGAGAAATTATCAGAAAGCATAATGTTTGGTCTTTTCCATATCAAACTTTTGTGCCACTACTTAATGTAAAAAAAAATGAATTCAGAAAAATGAATTTTAGATTAATTAAAAGTTTAGGGTACAACATGGTATCCTTCTCACGTGTGCTGTGCTAATTTAGTCAAATGCTTTCAAATGAGTTAATTATATTTCTGTGCTTCTGAAGCAAAACTGTTACATTATTCAACACATAAGTGAAGAGTAGTATGTTTAAATACAGGATCTGGCATAATTTAAAAAGAAATCTGTTTTGTAAATGTAAATATAAGATCACTTTATGTCACGACCACCAACCTGCCCAGACCAGCCCCCAAGAGAACTAATCAGTACCAGCTGCAGAGCGATAATTACTGTACAATCGCCGCCGCACTTGTTAACTCAACATCAGACACCCTACCGTGCGGCAGGCTGCACTATTTAAGCCTCTCCAACCCACATTTTGTTGCTCGGTATTGAGTAAACTCTTTGAGAGCTCTACCTAGCGATTTCTATACCCTGTGACTACCTGGATTTTCGACTACCCTTTCGCCTTCAGACTTCGGATCTCGCCTTGCTACTCGGATTGTTTGCCACCTGTGTCTTTGCCGGATTTCTACTGTACCTTCTTTCTTCCCTTTGACCACAATATCGCCTCTCGACTTGGATTGTTTGCCACCTGTGTTTGCCCTGGTTTTCGACCTTCCTTTCTCCCTCTGACCACGAACTCATTCCTTGTATCAGATTGTTTGTTGCTGTGCCTCCCACCTACTCCTGCGTCTGCACAGGACCCTTATCTCCTCTTCAGAGTATCCTTACATTTTATTAGCCATATACAAAGATTTGTATCTTCACAAACCCCAGCTTGCTCTCCATGAGACACACTGACAGGAAGAGAAGCTTGGGGTCAGATCACAGGGTCAGCCATTTATACAGCACCCCTGGAGAAGTTGGGGTTAAGGGCGTTGCTCAGGGGCCCAACAGAGTAGGATTCCTCTGCTGGCCGTGGGATTTGAACCAGCAACCTTTCAGCTACAGGCGCAGATCCTTAGCCACAAAGCCACCGCCCCCAATATAATTCCAATTATTTCAGAAATAAATTTAATTTATTTTTATTTATCAATTTTTACATCAGAATTTAGGATCAAAAGTAAGCTTTAAAAAAACAGAGATCATGTCTTTTTATTATATTTTTATATAGTCTTTTTATTGTACTGTATGTCTGTTAATTAAGTTTCTTATGTAAAACCAGACCACAGCACATGTAGAGTGACATCTTTTGTTACACTAAAATGCATTTTTTAAACGTTCAGAGAAAAAAAAAATACATTTGTTTGAAGGAACAGGAAAGTATGATTTCCCATGATCCTACTCAAAATACTATATATGTAGTTCAAAATGCAACAGCAGTAAATTTTCACAAAGCCTGTGTAATTTGCTAGTCTACACAGAAAATCGAGTTCTTCGTCTATTTAAACTTCTATTGCAGTCAGATAAGTGTTCAATAATCTATCTTTGGAAAGCTGATGATAACTGAGTTTCTTCAAATTGGTGGGTCAAAAAGCAGCTACAAATTCATCAGGTTCATTCATACTACAAGTAAAGTTACAAAGGAGAGGAGGGCATTTAGTCCATCTTCAGTATTATATTACAATAGTTACAATGAGGGAGAATTGCATTCAAAGTATTTCAAAATATTATTTCAGTCACTCGCTACATAGTCTTTTTACACACAAAAATAAATAGCTATATGAGGTCTTCTAAGCTACCAGTGATCTAAAGAGTATGATGGTCATTCTCCTTTGTGACCTTATGTTCTTAGTCTATTCAATGCCTCCACAGGTGTACACAATTCCCATTAGTTCTATATCAATGCTTCAGATAATTAAGTCACCTCTAGCTGTATGTGTCTTCTTTACTGTATTACAGAATAAGAGACAGAAAGCTATGCCTTATGCCATACAGTGTGTGTTTCTGTCCATCATCATAAATTCCTACAGTATGTACCTACCTTACAATGGGCTCAGGGCACTTCTGAAAATGGATTTACATAAAACACCATTTATAACCTTTTTTGAAGATATGAGTCAACTTTTATTCAAGAAACACGTTAAGCTTTTTCTGGAAGGATCCAAGTGAATCAGCTTAAACAGCATGGCTGTAGAACATAAAGAGTGAAAAAGATTTGTATTTTTTTCTACAGCAGCGAGATTTAGGACTGTTGTGATGAAAACTGAACACTATCAGGTGCTTCTAGTGCAATGTAAAATATGCCATTGTGTGTGTTGATATAATACCAATTTGATTCAAGTTAGCTGACTAGATTGTGTGCTTCTGATCATTGACTTATAAACCTGCATCCACCATTTTGTGTGTTATGGTAATGCTTGATACTTTACTGTACTTACTATACAGTTTCTTCAATTTCACAAAGATTTCCACTCTCTGAAAAACTAAACCTATCTCACACAATACAATCCTTTCTCTCCTACATTATGTTTAACAATAGATAAAATGCACGATACATAGTTGTCACCTTATTTTGCTCATGAACATTGGCATGTGCTTCAGACACAGGCAATATTTAATTCATCAGACCACTGGATTTTGTCAAAGAATTTTCAGACTTTTTTACTGGTACACTAGCAGACTGCACATACAGTACTTAGCTACGTAAGTGTACTGTATTTTTTTTAAAAGAGATTTGCAGCTTTGCCTGTCTGCATTCACAGATATCCTGTATGTTCCATGCAGACAGACTGTAGATTTTGAAGGCTTTCAAAAATTGTAGTCCTGCTTAAAAATGATATTTTACTTGGTCTCCTGGATCCAGGTGTACATTTATGCTTATTGACCACTTCAGTTTAAATTTAGTTTTGTGTATTATGATATTTCAGATTTCAGTATGTATGTAAATTCAGTATACCAAAAAAATCTAAAACTTCGCATTTGCAGTTTCCTCCTACTTGTGAAATAGAAGTATTGGTTTTGCTGTTGATTACTTTCCTGGTGTTTATGTAGGTAAACTGTTTAACTTTTTCATAATTTAATTTTTTAATGTTTTTACTTACATTAAATAGCATATTCTGTATTCTACCGAAACATACAGGAAATCCACTATATTATAAATTAAACTAAATGCTGTTAAATTCATACTTTATCAATGCACATGAGTTTCTTTTTAACAGTAATTGAATGGAATATCAAAATAGAAAACTAACATGCAATTAATGAATTTTTTTACATTCTTCAAAATAGTAATATAGTAATAGAAAGAGAAATAGAATGTACTTTCATGTTTTGGCTAAAGTCTTTCTGATGGTCTTACTTTGATGCCTGATTTGTAAATTCTATGATGTCTTAAGTCCTACAGTCATAAAAGAGCACTTGTTTAGCACATTTTAGCAGTTCTGATGTTTAAAACGTAAATAGTGCTAATAGTCTTATTCCACAATGTGGTATTTTGTATTCTGAATGAACAGAAAACAATTGGTACTTCTTTTTCATTATACAATTTTCTTACATGTCATCATGTGAAATTAATACATTAGGCTTATCAGTTTTGTAAAATACATGCCTGCAGTACAGTGGATAATTTTGTAATGTGATTATTAATTGTCAAGCCATTTATTCTGTACAGTTTTTGATGTTTTTTATGATTCTAATTATTTTTCCTTTGACACAAATTCTGTACATATTTGTCCAATGCTCCAATGTTTTATGGTATTTACACTCAGTTGTTGGATTGGTGTGTTCTTTTTCCATTGCGTGGAATATGATTGTATTGAGAGTTTTGATGAAATGTTAATGATTTTGCACAAGTAAGTTTTATAGTCTTCAAGGAAAAGAATATCATCACCACTGTTGCAAACATATGTAAACTTATAACAGCTATTATATATGTTGTAGTTCAGGTGGGTAGCTGCGTCAGCATGCGTAGGCTGCAAAGGAACAAGTAATAGGTTTATTCCATGCTGGAAAAAAAGAAGAAAGAAAACACAACGTTTCAGCTGTGGAGCCTTCTTCAGGTGTTATTCAATTTTCTTACGTCATCATCATGTGAAATTAATACGTAAGGCTTTCCTACCTGAAGAAGGCTCCATGGCCAAAACGTTGTGTTTTCTTTCTTCTTTTTTTCAGCATGGAATAAACGTATTACTTGTTCCATTATAAATGTTGTGTGGAAATGATGTAAGTTGATCCTTGTTTGACACTATGAATCCAGGGGATGTTTATAATGAAAACATTAAACTATTGGTCATCTGCACTGTGTATCTGTTTTCAAATATAATGCACTGGTTTAACTTATGTACCTTCTACAGCACAGAAAAAAATGTTATCACTGTAATTCTGTGAAAATGTTTTAATAAAAACACAAAAAATACTGTATTTGTTTCTTACTATTTCTGTTTTCTACAAAGTAATACATTTGTCTTTTCAGTTTTAATCGGTAAATGAATGCAGTGTTCCATCAAAGATTTTTTTATATTTAATGCCATAGTGCACTGCTATAGAGTTTAAATCAATAACATGTGGGACATTTGTGTTTCCATTGATTCATTAAAAGAAAGGTTATGTAGACATCTTTTAAAACAGTATTTCGAAATCTGAAAAAAAATGTAATTTCACTAACAGATTAAGTAACACGAGAATATATATATACTTTATTACAAAAACAATGTGTATGTGAAACAAAAACCCCAACCATTAAAAGGGGAGGTATCAGAAACAGATGTCAAGTTACAAGAAATAATTGAGGTGAGCTTTGCTTGCAAATGACTAGGCACAATTTTAAAGTGAAGTGAACCAAGCTTAGCCCAAAAAATGTTGGTGTCCCTTTAAGTTATGTCATCTGCTATGGATAGCTAATGATTTTATGATCTTCCCATAGTAAGAGCATGATGGTGTTTCCAAAGCTTTATCAAATATGTGTGTAAGCAAGGCTCAGCAAAGCAAATATATGGACCAATCTTTGGTGTTTTAGGGGATTATTGCACAGTGATATACAGGAGATTTAAGACATTTCAGAAAATTGGTGAGAGATGACTGCAGGTCTGAAGAGTCTTGCAAGTCCAGAATTAAACTTTGCTGTGGAAGTTATGATAATGTCTGATCACTTACAGTATTTGAAAACCATATGTGGTGCGGTGCTACATTTTCAACTTCTGAGAATGAGAGATGGAAGCTTTTCCTGGGAGAAATCCAAACCTAAAGTCTTGCTTCAAATGATACAAAGGGGTTATGTTTTTTTAACCTTTATTCTTGTTATTCCACACTCGCTTGTGAAATTGCTTGATGAATAATTTACCGAATATTGCTTCAGCTCACTTTTGTCAATGGAAACCAAATGCAGTCTACGTTAGCTACAATATGTCACACTGATTATCCCTATTAAGAGACGGCTGACATCTTCGACTTTATTTACTCAATAATACAATTTGGAAAGTTCCACCTTCCAATCTAGTTCTAGCATAAAACGAAAATATTTCTAACACTAAATCGAAGACTGTTATTTCTGCATTAAAGTCAAGCAATATGTATTTGTGATCACTATATTAATATGAATGGTAAGTACAATATAATATATATTTTATATTTGGGGTAATTTCATGCATACAGTTCATATAATCATTGAACAAAAACCCCCAAAACCCTGTGATTTTAAGTGAACAGAAGTAAAGGGACACATTCCCTTTATGTTAATTTCACAGTCACTATATATCAGTATATGGTTGCATTTCCCTTTAAGGCAATTATTGCTTTTGTTTGTGACTCACTGGATATAATAAACTCTTTCAGTAATCATTTAGAACGTTTTACATTCTTGTCTGAGCCAAAGATAACCTGCTGGATTCCAAACACTGATCATTGAATGTCCCTGCTCTATACTCCGTATACAGTACTATTTGTAAGTTTTCACCACAGGAGGGAGCACCAGTGAACTTTTCAGGAAGTTCTAGTCTCGCTACTGTATGAATACACATATACTGTACATGTCTAAATTCACATATGTAACCTTTTAAGTTTTTAAGATAGATTTAAAAAAAACAGAGAAGTGACATATTAAGGACATTTTATATTTCACCATGTAATTTGTAACCTGCATATAAAAAAGGCACCAGAGTAAGACATTTGAACTCAATAATAAAAAAAAACATACAGTACAAATATGTTTGCATTTACCACATTTTGAAATTCTCGATTTTCTTTTCAAAAGCCATGTGCAACAGTGCCATGCAGTGCATACAGTGTTAGTACTAGCACAGAATTCTTAGAAATTGTGTATAAACAGCAGTAGGAAAACAGATTATTTCATTTCAGATTTTGATTGTTTGATGTATTTTACGTATTGGCTGTAAAGTATGGAAGCCTGTTTCCGCCAGGGAGTAAAAAAAAAAACGCGCTATGGTATCTCAGAATTCCGACTTAGTATGTCAGAATTGCGACTTAGCATCTCAGAATTCCGACTTAGTAAGTCAGAATTGCGACTTAGTAAGTCAGAATTGTCACTGAGAAAAGTATTTCTTTATGCAGGATGTCTGGAACATTCTTCTTATCCAGGTGGCTTAGGCTCAAAATCTGGACACCTTGAAGATCCAGTTACACTAGAAAATTCTAGTTTCACTAAACTTATACAATAACAATCAAGCAAGATGGGCTGAATCACTTCAGAGGTCTCTTCAACTTAGTCAGCTTTTCCTGGTCTTACCCGAACTGTACAGTGGGAATATCTTGCTGAACCTACAAAGACATCTTTACAGAACCCTCTTCCATCAGTGCAGGCCAGTTAATGCACTCTCATTCCTTATACCTTTATAGTCGGGTCCCAGATATAGTCGGGTCTCTCAGTGAAGTGTCCAGAATCCCTTGTGGTTGACTTAATTGTTCTGTCAGTGAGAGATGATTTAAAGACCCTCTAATTGCTTTCCCAGTTCTGGGTCACATCGTTTCTTTCTGAGAATTAATTGCAAAAACAAGTGGGAAAAAAGCAAATTTACACAACGATCCCTTATAACGCTTTATACACACAAGAAAAAAAAACTCAAGGAGTATTGGTGCAGTTATATTGTTCAATGTCTCTCAATGTATAGTAGTGGCTATCCTATGTTTCAAAGTCTTTCTAGAGGGCACCGCTATAAATTCCAAAAATAGATGGGGAAAAATACATCATATCTGGCCCTCACTTGACCACCAATGACTGAATTATAAACAAAGGAAAACTTTGCTGGTGCAGTTGTGCCTTGCTTTTGAATTTCTTCAGTCTGTGTATCTACTGTATATCTGAAAGTGGCAAAGTGGCATCCCTTTGAATATCAATGAGCAGGACAATGTCAATTCATATTGCTCAGCATTTTCAGGGTCTTTGTGGAGCTTGTCTTGTCTTCAGCTACACTATAGCCTAATCTGGCCTTCACCTACTTCTCTCACATCATTGAAAATAACCATAACAACCCTAGACACCTTTTCACCACCATCAACAGACTGCTAAACCCAAACTGCCCCACCAAATTATCTGCCTCGTCGTAAATTTGCAAAACATTGTTAGATTTCTTTAACTCCAAAATCAACAAAATCCAGCATCACATTCTCTCCACAACACATATAATTTCTACACCTCCTCCCTGCTTGCTTAACTTTATTGGTTCCCTTCTTTCTAACTTCTCTCTTCTGGACACTGCATCCATCCGTAAACTGGTTTTGCATATGAAATCCACCACCTCTATATTACATCCCATTCCCAGCACTTTATTTCAGTCCTGTTTCACTTCTCTCTGCCCCATTGTCCTCAATATAATAAATGAATCCTTGAGCATGGGTGTTGTACCCATGGTCCTCAAAATTGCTGCTATTACCCGTGCAAAAAAGCCAAACATGGCTCTAGACATTTTAAACAATTACCTTTTCTTGCAAAAATTCTATAATTCTATAACCTTTTCAAACCCTTCCAATCTGGTTTCCGACAACTTCACAGCATAGAAACTGCCTTGGTCAAAGTCACTAACAATCTTCTAATAGCTTCTGATTCTGTTTTTCTTTCTATCTTCATTCTTCTTGATCTCGGTGCTGCTTTCAACATTGTTAACCATGATATCTTACTTTCTCTTCTTGAGACTGTGTTTGGAGTTTCTAACACTGCTCTCAAATGATTCAAGTCTTACCTCACTGATCGCTGTCACTTTGTCTCTCTTGGTGGATTTAGGTCTGAAATTAAAATGAAGTGTGGTGTTCCTCAGGGCTTGATACTGGGCCCCCTACTTTTCAGCATGTTTCCACTTAGTCAGCTTTTAAGATCAAATGGCCTCAGCTATCATTATTATGCTAATGATACTCAAATATACATCCATACCAAACCTGACAGCGATGTGGCTGTCTCTATTCTATCTACTGTAATTGCATCTCTGACATACAAACTTGGATGACTCAAAATTTCCTTCATCTTTAACTGTGACAAGACTGAAGTCATGCTTATTGGCACCCCCCATCAACTTTGAAAAGCCAGTGGTGTAATCCTATCTGTAGATGGTTCTGTCTTTAAGTTTCAGTTTAAATTGAAAAACTTGAGGGTTATATTTGATTCAGGCTTGACATTTGACTCACATGTGCGACATATTGCCAAAACATCTTACTTTCACCTCAAAAATATTGCTAGCCTACCATCCTATGTTATCGCTAACTGTGGCTGAAAAGCTGATGAACAACTTCTCCTGAATCGACTTGCTGGGGTTTCTAAATACACATTGAACAAACTCTAGTATGTCCAAAATTCAGGAAGCCAGAATTCTGACCAGGTCTAGTGCAAGTGATCACATTACTCCTGTTCTTGAGTCCTTGCACTGGCTTCCTGTCAAATTTTGTTGTCATTTTGTAAAGGTTCTGTAAACCTTTAAAAGTGCTATATAAAATAAAGTTTATTAAGCAATGGATATTCTTCCTTTGGGGAGTAACTCACCCAGCACCAGCTGGTCCGGTGAATTGTTGAGACCAGGGGGCTATGAGAATTCCAAACCTTTTGGTTCCTCATTGATTCACTCAGGGTCCTGTCTTCGATGGGATATCTATCGAGGATCTCTGCTTGCTGTGATGTGGACCTCACCTTCTATTTTACAAGGTATATGTGGATGTGACATACAGTAGTTGACACAGTTTGCTTCTGAGTCCCTTATTGACCCTTCATCACACTGACCCATTGGCTTCTTCCCCTCCTGATTTGCAACTTGGGTGCTACTGATTCAAAAAAAGAAATGACAAGTAACATGAATAATAACTGGTTTCACATTTCTTTCATTCAATACAGCTCTGGTCCTGTGAAAGTGTAGTTGCAGTTATCATACTTCCTACAGTTCTACAGTCATTCTACAGTCTACAGTAGCCACAGAGGATGACAATTTAGCAAAAAGATGATGATGAACTCCTGTGTCAACTCAGCCTAAACAGAGAACAAGTGTGACTTGGCACAACACAATTAGATGATTTTGCAATACTTACTAAAAAATGGATCTCTTCAAGATACTTCTCCACCATGGCTCAGATAGAAGACCAGCACCCACCCCCAAGCAGACAGGAAGACTGGAGTTTAGGAGGAGAAAGAGCAGGGAAAGCTGGTGTAGGACCAAAGTCCAGAGCTGTGCTTTTTCCAGAGGAACATCCTAGGGTGGAGGGATCCAACATCCCAGGCCAGACAGGAAACTCCGACTAGATGGTATCAGGAGATGGGCCAATTCAAAGCTCTGAGGAGGTCCTGCTCAGACCAATGCAGGCTTGCACTGTCAGGCGTACACCTGGAATATGGTTCTGTGAGTTTCCAAGCACTTCCCCGTAAGACTGCTTTTCAAGAGACCACACTGACATCTGGACCAGGCTGACAGAGACATCTACTGAAGACAGATCCCTGCTTCAGACCCATCCTCCGTTTCCCTCTTAGCTACTAGAATCCTTCAGATCATGGGCAGAGCTCCCAGGTGGAGCCTGAAGGAACTGGAAACCAGGAACAAAAAGGGCTGCACTGAGAGACTGGATGATGATGATGTCCCAGGAGTGAAGAGAAGTCATCAATGCTGGATCGCCAAGGAGAAACAGCAAGAGCTCCAACTACAGCAAGGTGATCCCTATTAGCAGGGATCCACGGCAATTAGGGCAAAGTGGAGGCATAAAAAGTGAAAGAAAGAAAAACAATTTAACAAGAACATACAGGTACACAGAGATAGAATGTAGATCAATCAGCCATAGGCCCTGGTAAAAAGATGGGTTTTGAGGTTGAATTTGAAGATAGTCAGAGAATTTGTCTCTCGTAGAGTCTGAGGAAGGGTATTCCATAATAATGGACCAAAGACAGAAAAAGTAAGGTCTTTGAAAGATTTTTTAGTTTTTTAAAAGACAATTACAAGATCTTATATTGAATATGTAACTTAATAGGCAACCAATGTAGAGACTTATGTGTAGGGATGATATGCTGCCAAGGTCTGGTGTGAACTGCTTCTGCTAGAGTGTTGGACATATACAGAAGTATTACAACTCAATGAGAAGAGTTAGGGAACCCATAGAGTAAAGAGTTTTAGAAATCAAACCTTGATGTTATCGATGCATGAATCAGGCACTCAGCATCAGACATTGATAAAATTTGCATATTGAGGGCAATATTTCAAGGTGAAAAAAGATGTCTTAATCAAATTTTTCACAAGGGGCTCAAAAGACAGGAGAGGCTCAAGTCTGACTCCCACATTCTTGACTATGGCTGATAAATAAATGGGGACGTTATCCACCATTACTGTAGAGCTATCTCGATTTTCCATCTAACATTTGCTACCCACCAGTAAAATTTATGTTTTGTCACTGTTTATCTTCAGGGTATTTAATGTCAATCAGAGTTTGATGCCACACAAACAATAGATAAGCAATGGAAGAGGCGAGATCAGAAGGGGAAGAGGTTTCAATGTAAATCTGAGTAGCATCTGCATAACAGTGAAACTGAAAAACTGTGGTGGTGTATAATCTGAAGCCTATTTAAAAATCTAAAGCTAAATGGTCCAAAACTGAGCCCTGCAGCACACTGTGATTGACAGGAGTGATGGGGGATTCATGAGCAGCAAGGGAAACAAAATGCTGCCGGCCAGTAAGATAAGAACAGAACCCGTTAAAAACAGTACCATTGATAGACAAAAATGTTCTCACCCTGAATGATTCATTGTATCAAAAGCCACACTAATATCAAGGAGCATATGGATATTTACAGCTCCCAAGTCACTAACCTGACAAGAACAGCCTTAGTAGTATGATTAGAGCAAAAACCAGACTGGAATGGTTTGAAGAAATCATTAACTATCACGTGACCTGTACTTGATGTGCACCCACATGTTTTATAACCTCAAACCTTTCTATTTTTTTCATCTTTGGATCATTTTTTCTACAGAACAACTCATCATCATGCTACAACAAAGATTTTGGACTGGAAATCCCCCTGCATCGGAATGGAAATGCACCACCTGCATGAGGTGGTGTGAGCAAATGAGTCAAATCCTTATCAGTGCCTGTAGTGTTGTATAGGCAATCCTTATAAATGTCACCAAGTGTGGTTCAGACTTGCAAAATAATATGGTAATTGTTGTGTACAACTTCCCAACCACATTAGGGAATTCGTTTCAGTCTGTGATAGATGTAATGGACTTGGCAGGACTGCCTTGAAACTACATAACTACAATTTGACAAGTTGTCTTGATTGATGGTGAAAGGACTGCATTTCTCAAGTCCTGGGACCCCACCTGCTGCCTTCCCAGCAAGCTCATACTGACATGACAACATCCCAGCAGGACAACACATATCCTCCTGCTGTTTGTGTAACAATGGCTATTTTGGTAGAGGGGAGTATAAACATTATGCCTTGGATGCTCTGCTTGCCAGACTTGAAAATCTGTGGGATTAGTTGAAATGATAATCTCAGGTATCAGAGACCACTGAACAGACACATGCTTATCTAGTCTCTGTTAGAGGAATAGGAAAGCATCTGAAATTATATATATATATGACATATATACAATACAGCTTGTATTATTTATGACAGCGTCTACACATGTTACTAGCCAATGATTTTCACAACAGACCCTCTTTAATGACAAATGTTAATCGGAACGATGAATCTATCTGTGTTGTGGCTGTTCAATAAAATGTAAGTGTATCTAATACAAAACAGATTGTATTTTTTTCTTAATTACATTATGACACAGCATGTTTCATTAAATGCTCAGATATATTTTACACAAATAAACATTTTCAGTATTTTCAATTTTGGCACATTATATACAATAGAGAATATAGTCTATAAACTCTCTTACAAGATGAAATCAAAGAGACAATGTCTATATATTTTATATTTTATGGATATATATGACCTATTATGTATTTGATGTATACTGTGTATTTAAGATTATATTTCACTATTATTGCTGTTGAGTTAATTATGTTAAAAATATAAATATCACAAATATCCATAGACGTCTAGGATCTGTTACAACATAAAGCACTTGTCAGCAAGTGCTTTTGAAATTTATTTCTGAATCTAGCACTACTTGTAGCTATGTCAGATATTAATTATTAATCATTTTCACAATATCGTACTGAAAGAGTAACTATAAGGAGTAACAGATTTATTTACAATGTCTGTGGCTCTTTTTAGATAACCAACAAATTTGAATTTTAATCATTTCTTACTGTGGTTTTTGGGCTGGTTTACAGCTTGATTTGGTCACCAAGCACAAAACATTGTTTTAAAAAAATGAAACAAATTCAACAGCTGCACCAAGACTCTGTGCTTGTTCCAATCCCTCAGCTATGTAAATAGCTTGGACTTCACTAGGTTCAATAAATAAATGCTTCTCTTCTCCTATCCAAAATGCTTGGTAATTGTAGGAAATACCGCATTACACATTAGAGGTATTGGTGCACATGAGTGAACAGCAGTTCTTTTGTCAGCGGAAGTACTGAGGTTAATTTAGGGGTGCTACTTGCTGAGCTCTGCTTAGCCTCTGGTGCCTTCCCCTAAGGGCAGTCTGTCTTCTTGTGTGGGGGTCAAATAGAGAAGACCCTAACTTGTGTTAATGCCTGCTGTAAGCAGCTTTTAGCACCGCATTTCCTCTGAGGTATTGAACATCAGAAACAAACATCTGCTCCACAGGACACTGCCTAAATCTACTTTCTGTCAATGACAAAGGAAGTCTGTTTATGTTTCATTAAAGTAAGGGCTGCATCTGTTCAAAACCTTGATAAAAATGAACAAATCTGAGATTATCAGAGCACTTTATTTAGCTGAATACAAAATTTAACCAAAAAAAGCAAAATTGCTTGCATTTAAATTTGTCTGAGGAGTGAATTTAAATTTACTTATCACAATACAATATCAGCAGTGACTAAGTCAACATGCTTGGTGTAACTACTGTAAGTACAGTACATCAACTATGAAGTGAAGTCTTTCTCTTTTTAAGATTCAAATTTAATAGTGGTTTGTGAAAAGAATAACCCATAATACACAAGCCTGTTTCAAACACCTAGCAAACAATATGAGACTGATTTTAAGAATTATGTTTTATCAATAAAACTCCCAAGACAATATTCCTAAATCTCTTCAGAATTATATAATCCAATTAAGCAACTACTGAATCATACATAAAGCTACTTATTTATTTTATTTTTTTATTATTTTCCTGGCTCTGATATTCTTTTATTTAATTTATCATTTTCTATACAGTAATAACCTAATTCAGTATAGCTCTAAAGAATCCATGCAGACCCCCCATAAAATTCAAAATCTGTATACATCTTATTAGTAAGATAGTTCAGGTGGGTAGCTGTGTCAGCATGTGTAGGCTGCAACGGAACAAGTAATAGGTGTATTTAGAAAGAAAACACAATGAAGGCTCCACAGCCGAAACGTTGTGTTTTCTTTTCGCTCTTTTTTCAGCATAGAATAAACCTATTTGTTACTTGTTCCTTGCAAGTAAGATGATGTGAAGGCAGGAATTCAACATCTGCTGTGCTCCCACATAGATAATACATAAAACTATTTGAATAGTGTCTGCATATATGGTGTTGTAACTACTTTATCAGTTATCTAATTGACAATAAGCTACAAATTATAAAAACATTCACAAAAAAATACTGATTCTACTTGAGAATAAAAAACACTTGTTTAACACGTGTTTCTCTTCTTGTATCCTTTACTCCTTGTCCAAGTACAGATATTGAACTCCTTTGTACTTTCTTTTAGTAGAAGTTTATTTTTCTGCCCAACTCTTTTACATGAGTGACATGTGGATTGCCTGAGACTTTCACCGAAATTCTACAGAATTTAATACCATTACATTGCTGTTAATTGCTTTTCTTAATAAGTAATACAAAAATAAGTAATAAAATGCTTCTACTTTACGAAACCAGAGTGAAATGTATTTTTCCAATGTGCTTACCTTTTAAGCTAGAAATAAACTTCTTGTTGTTCTGCCCTTAAAATAGTTTCTCATGGGACGCAATGTATTTTAGTGGGAGATGAGATTTAAAAAGCCTTATTTCTTTGATCACGGAGGAAGAGTTTATTCTGAGAGTGGTGGGTATAAAGGGTAATTTTGGCTCATCCTGAATGAACATGGGAATGTCACTGAGGCTTTCCAAAGAAGCTTTGTGTGCATGTTAGGCACTTTGGTCTGCCCAGAGGTATTAAAGATTGCTGACACCTACTCTTTTTAAGTGAAGCCTGAAGACATGTTTGTATGCCTTTTTCCTAATTGGCAGGGTTTGTGAGGTGGGGCAGTACTGTTTACAGTTAAGTGCCTGGCAATGTTGAGACATGACCAGGCATACTACAGTATATACGGTACATCTCACATAGAAAGCTAAAGTGTTGCGGAATATTTGTAAATTATTAATAATAATTAAAAATTAAATTAAATTGGGGTCATGAACTTAAAATATAAACAGTTTTAAAGTAAATGTTGACAATAATGTCATTTATGTCCAGTCATTTATTTCTGAACTGTATTGAAAAGATTCACACTCAAAAATGCAAAAGCTTATTCATGAATATCATCAGAGAGAGGCAAAATAAAAGAGATCACTTAACAATGAGAGTGGAGGTAGTATTTTAACATCTAATCTGACATTCTTACTCTTAAATGTGATACTTCCACTATGACACTGGAAAATGTTGTTTGCCAAAAAAAAAGTTTGGCTTTAAAATATAATTGCATGAATTACTGTATATTCAAAATATAATTAAATTATAATACAATTATTAAAATATACCTTTAATATATGACATTAAGTATACCATCAGGCTGTTTTTTATGATAATTTCCCAGTCCAAATACATTCAAAAAGTTGTGAGTTTCATTGAATGAAATGATGTAAAATGGTGACAGTCAGAGGCACGATTTTTCTGGAACAAATATTTTGTTATGGAAAGTTACTTTTAATAATGTGTCAGGTTACCTGCTTAAGTGTAACTTTATGAGCACATTCAGAAACATAACACCCTTTGAAAGGAAAGACCTCACTTCAAAGTATGCAGCCTATGGCCGTAGGCATGTAGTTATGGCTCCCGGAAAGATACCAAGCTGAGAAACATCTAATTTATCAGATTTCCAAAGACACAGGCTGATAATGAGACATTTTATGAGAGTTTCAAGGGAACTGAAAGTATTTGACTCTACCATGTGCATTTTCTACACAGATAAGATGTACTGAACTGATCGCAGACTTTAGAGATATTTTCATTAAGGTTTTTTTTTTATTATTTCTTGTGTATTAATCAAGAATAAACATTTTGTTCTCTTTTTGGTGAGTTATTTAAAACAACTTTTGTCTCCGGTCATGCTTGTTTAGTCCCAGAAAAGCTACCATGGTCAAATCCCTCATCTTTCCATGTAAGGGAAATAGTGACTATAGAGCATGAGACTCATGACACTGTTATAACTTCTGTTTTCTTAATGTTATGCCAAAGAAGACAATTATGCTAGTTTCTATATACATGATATATATATACAGGTATATATATTTTACAGAGTCCTCTCATTTTACAATTGGCAACAATGACAAGGTAAAGCCACTGTGATAATATAACACCAAGCACAAAAATGAGCATACAAAAAATCATAAGAACATATAAATGGTCATACAGAAAGTAGATATGTATGAAACCGAACTGAAGTATTGTGACATTTTTCTGTGTGGGAGGCTCTGTGCTTTAAAACTTTCTTTTTTGTGGTATATCTTTAGAATTACTTATTATCCCGATTGTTCATCATTAAATTTCGCTGTGCACATTTTATAGAGTTTATGGATTATAAGAAATGCAATTTTTACATTTTAAACTTCCCGAAAGTACATTTTCCTTTCTAACTTTGTTCATTCTAATCACAGCAGCAGAATGTTTTTTTTTTATTTCTAAGGCATTGCAAGCAGTATCTGAAAGCACTAACATTAGTTTCAGTGGAGTCTCTAAACATTGTCCAAAAATCTGTGCTCAACTTTTGTGCCTATCAAGTCCTAACGTTCTTCAAGCATTACCAAACAAGATAAAATGAATACAAAGTGCACTCCTAAGAATATCAGCAATATCAATATCAGCAGTGACTAAGTTAACATGTCTTATCCCAAGCACCTTATCGTTCCTGACTTGCAGCACTACATATACAAACACAAAACACTTTGTTTTGTCTTTTAAAAGAATATTCATATTTGATTTGATTGATTGATAGATTGATTTAATTCAAACATATTTAAATATGTTTATATTTAGACATATAACACATTATATGTCGTAATATAATGCAATGTAATAGATAATGGTACAAATACCCCTTTCACTTCTCTCAAGAGTGTCCTGTTTCTTGAATGTTTAATATGGTAACCCTGTCTTGGGACAGACAATTTCAAGTTTAACTTTCAGAGACATTTGGTTTGGCTTGTGTGCACACCCTGTTCTTCAAGACCTGTCTTGTTTAAAAGTATTTTGTCTAAGTTATTATTCTTACACAGGCTACATGAACAACCATGAAAGAAGCATGTACACTTAATATAACCAAAGAAACATCAAGGCTTGCTTGTTTAAGGGAATCATTCCATTTCATAAACAGGGGTGTGAGATGAAGAACTTATTATTCACATTTTACATTTACATTTATTGCCTGAGCATGTTAAGACTATATACAATTATGTCATGGTTTCGGGAATGTACATCAGAAGCCCTTAACCTTGACTGTGTCACATTCTTATCTGGCCATGTCTCATACAAATTCCCCAAGACACAGTGTTTAGAAATTATTCTAATATTAAGCAATGCATAAAAAGCTGTTTATAAAGCATCTCAAGAATATAGTTTATAAGATAAGATCACTTTATTGTTCATATACAGTACAATTTCTTGTATTAGGAATTTGTCTTTTTGCATACCCCAACTTGCTCCCCATGAGACACACAGACACACGGACAGGGAGAAAAGCTTGGGGTCAGAGCACAGGGTCAGCCATTTATATGGCACCTTACAGATGGGGGATTATGAAAATGGTGAAAAATCAGGAATTGACCTACTGTAGCAGTTTAGTCAATAAGTGATATAAATATTCATAACCCGCAACTTGTAATAGATTTCTCCAGAATATACCCAAGTGGTTGGTATAATTAGAGGCACCGTTGTTCTCTGGCACAGCTTTAGTGAGAGGAGTAATAATTCAGGCACACTTGGTTAAACAAATGTTTATCAACAATGACAAGACACAAATTATACTACACACAGCTAAACATATAACACACAAGTTACTATGTTTACAGTATATACAAACAAGGCATTTCAGAGGCCTAACATTCTAATCACCTAGAAATACCCTTGCATACAGAGGCCAAATAAGCGATAAGCTGCTTTCTAAATAAAAGCAACTTGCAGTTCATTCACTCTCTCTGCACCCCGGATGCCACAGTATAAATGGGAGCCTATCTCCCTATTCTAAATTGGACCCTAAGCAGGAAAGACGCCTCTAACCGAGATATCTTTTACCCAGGAAACCCAAGTTTCCCAAAAACACAGAATAGCTGTCACGCCCTCTGCAGCCAGAGGGCGCTCCTTCTCTGTCCTGTCCCTAGTTTCCGGTCTGCTGTCCTTCCTGTCCCTCTCTTTCCCTTGGGCTATATATTTCCGGGTCTTGCACTCTGTCCTCGCTCAGCATTGACGTTCGGATGTCCTGAGACCCGCCTAGCACCAGGGCGCCCCACGTCCGCTCCCTGAGGGCATAGGTTTCTATACGGCATTCCTGACTCTTTGCATTATGAGCCCGGGCCTTTTTCCTGTCTCGCCGCTACGCATATGGGTCTTTTTCTGCTCTCCTGCTCCCCACGGTTAGTCCCTTTGGACGTCCGTGACAGAATGCTGAGCCACCTACTGACCCCGCGAGCGGCGCTTTTTTTTGTGTCTTGCCGCAGTTTTTTTTTTCTTGTTCTCTGGGCTGTTTTTTTTTTTTCAGTTCCTCTATTCTAATCACTGGATATCACTCCGATCTTCCGTGCCTGTGAGCGGGTCCTGTACCTGGCTTTCCTCGGGTAGATCACTCCGATATCAGTGATTGAATGTTGAGCTGGCTTGCCTATTCTCATTACTGGATATCACTCCGAGCTTCTGTGTCTGGAGCGGGTTCTCTTGCCTGGCTCTTCCTGGTCTTGCTCTCTCCGATATCAGTGATAGAATGGTAAGCTTTCTGCCGTTCCTCCATGCCTTTCGCTGGATATCACTCCGGGCATCTGTGTCTGTGAGCGGGCTTCGGTCTGGCTTTCCTCAGGTTGTCCACTCCGATATCAGCGTTAGTATGCGAACGTGCCCATTTGCCGTTCCTCCATTCTTTTGCTGGATATCATTCCGGGCATCTGTGTCTGTGAGCGGACTTCGGTCTGGCTTTCCTCAGGTTGTCCACTCCGATATCAGCGTTAGAATGTGAACGTGCCATTTGCCCAGTCTGCGGTATTTTTCCCCGGGGTTTTTGTGTTTTTTTTTCTTGTTTTTTGCCTTTTTGTTTTGATTTTTTTCTTCCTGGTTTCCCCTCCTTTTTGGTCCCCCCTGCTCTCTGTGTCTCGGAACTTTGGTTCCTACCTGTTTTTGGTTCCTATCTGTCTTGTGTGGTTTGTCTCCCTGGTCTTTCCCAGGTTTTTGTCTGTTGGGTTTGTGCTTGTGTACTTTTTTGTTTTAAGTCTCCGGAGCTCTTCTCTACCCCCCCTTCCTCCACCCAATAAAGGTGTATACCCCGGAGGAAGGGGTAGCTCTCAGCCGTGGATTCCCGGAGGTTTCCTTTCAGTTAAATGAGGTTTTTCCTCCCCCCAGTGCTGTGCAGCTTATTTATTTGTATGGGCGTCGGGAGCCGCCCATGAAGGGGGGGGTACTGTCACGCCCTCTGCAGCCAGAGGGCGCTCCTTCTCTGTCCTGTCCCTAGTTTCCGGTCTGCTGTCCTTCCTGTCCCTCTCTTTCCCTTGGGCTATATATTTCCGGGTCTTGCACTCTGTCCTCGCTCAGCATTGACGTTCGGATGTCCTGAGACCCGCCTAGCACCAGGGCGCCCCACGTCCGCTCCCTGAGGGCATAGGTTTCTATACGGCATTCCTGAACTCTTTGCACTATGAGCCCGGGCCTTTTTCCTGTCTCGCCGCTACGCATATGGGTCTTTTTCTGCTCTCCTGCTCCCCACGGTTAGTCCCTTTGGATGTCCGTGACAATAGCAAGCTAGGGTTCAAATACTTAGGTCCAGTCAGGTTTTGTTTGGATGATCATGAAGTTGGGTCTATAGCCTTGTGCATACTTCAAGTTCCAACTCCTCTCTTGTGGTCTGACCTTCTTTCTCTCCTCTCCTCCTCTTTCTCTTGTCTACCTTTCCTGCTTTTTTCATCTCTACTCCTCTTGTTGTCCCACTTTGTGGTCTTAATGTTATTTTATTTGGTGTACTGCTCACTAACAATCATTAACCCATGACTTAATTACCCAGGTATACCCAGGTAAACTTTACAATTGCTTTTAATCAGGGGACCCCACATCTTGGCAAACATCCCCTTTGCTTTGTAGCCAAAAGTGTTTTCACTGCCAGGTGTCACAAACTTTCTAAACTCTTATAGACACTTCCTAGTCACCTATAACTGTAACAATATTTCCAATCATTATTTCCCTTTATTACTACAGTAGCAATTAATACTTTTATACACATAACATCTTGCAAAAATTCAGAGCAATTAATTAAATTACATCAATTTCAATAACCATTGATCTAATTCAGGATTATGGAGGCGCAGAGTCTACAAAAATCAGCTACACCCTGGATGGGACACAAATAAATCACAGGGCACACATAGACACAATCATACTCATGCTCCACCTGGACCAATTCTTTACAGAAGCCAATTAACATACCAACATGTCTTTGAACTGTGGAAGGAAACTGAAGCACCCAGAGCAAACATAGGTAAAAACGGGTTGAACATGGAAACTCTACGCAGGTAGTGCCCTAGAAACTGAACCCAGACCCCTAACACTATGAACCAGCAATGCTTACTGCTGCTGCCCCCAAATTCAGAGCAAAAAAAATAATAATCAAGTAGTAAATAAATAATACAAAAGGAAAAGGTAAATGGAAAATTCAACCCCTTTTCTGTGGCAAACCTCCATTTAGGTGCAATGAATTAACTTAATGTGCCACACATTAAATTTAAAGCAAAGATTGAACCATGAAGACTAAGAAGCTATCAAATAAACTCAGAGATAAAGTTGTAGATATGAACAGATCAGGAGAAGGGAATAAAAATATTTAAAGGTCTTTCTAGATCTGACTGTCCCTCCAAATTGAGCAGCCAGGCAAGGTGAAAACTGGTTAATGATGCAACTGCAAGACAAATGGTGACTTTGATAGACCTAGAGTACAGAGTTCAATGGTTTATATATGAGAAAATGTGCATGAGACAACAATACCCAGGTCACTCCAAAAATCTGTCTTGAATGACAGAGAGGAAAACGCATCTTAAATCCCATTTGGAGTTTGCAACAAAGCATGTAAAGGTTTTGTAGTCCAACAAAAGATGAGAAAATTTGGTCTAAATGCAAAGTGTTACATTTGACACAAACACAACATTGCTCAGTTAAAACTATTCCATTTAGTCAAACATAGTGGTGGAAGTATTACGTTATAGTGTAGTTCTGCTTCTCATCTGGAGATACTGGGTAGCTTATCAAAGCTAATGTGTACATACTTTAAATGGAGCAATATATTGCTATCTTAAAGGAAAATGTGCTTCAGACCTAAAACTAAGACAAAAAATCATCTTTCAGCTGGATAATGATCCAAAGAACAATAGAGCGGCCCACTCAAAGACCCAATGTGAAACCTATTGAGAATATTTGAATCTATGAACAGATATAAAAGCTGCTGTCCATCAGTAATCTCCAAGCAATCTGCAAAAAATGGCCAAAAACTGATATTCAGCCATAATTGCTGCCAAAGGTGCTTCTAACATATATTGAGTTCAGTGGTCTGAATACTTAACACAGTCAACATATTCCAGTATTTCTCTCTTTAGTTTTGCTAAACATTACTGTAACTTATCTTACCCTTAGAATTTTCCAGGTCTGAAACCTGAAATGATATTAAAAAAATTAAGTTTCAAATTTTGTCTGTAGTTTTGTAATTTCACAAAATGGGACACCATAGGAAGGGTTTGGTCTGTATACTTTACAAAACACTGTATCTTGCCTTGTATGCACTACACTGGATTCAAAGGACATAAGAAATTTCACATTACAGAGCATAGTCAGGATAAGGTGTGGTAATAACAAATCACTTCTGGATGACACATATGTAACCACAGGCAGGCAGCAAAAACTATAATATTAAAGTAAGTATATTTTTCAAGCATGGCTGTAAATTTATGTTTTCTGTAATAGCAATTTACAATCATTGCTTTGTCACGTTCTTTATATACAGTATACAGTATATTTCTATTATAGCTGATGTACTATAACGTAATGAAATAAGAATTAACGTTTTATACTTAAGAATAAGCACTTTGCCTCAACCTTAATTCACTAAAAATGATCAATGCATAAATCTTTAGCACTATAAAGAATACAATTTAGTCATTTGTAACACTAAGTTAACCATATAGGAAATTACTGAAAAGAGAAATATTCATCTCAATCACTAAATCTTTAAAGAAGCGTATTTTGGGTCAAAACAAATGGTGTTGTGCTCTTACCAAAAATGACCAGATTATGATTTTGGTTGCCTCCAGGACATAAACTATATGTGAATGTTTTAAACGTATGAAACAAGAAAAAGTCTAATAAATAATATTAAATTTCAATGTAGAGAACAGTACCTTTCAAAACACTAACTCTCATAATTGAACAGAATTTCCCAAGAAACTGACTTGAAAATATCTGTTGTAATCTTTGTAATATGTAAATGCACAGAAGTCATATTAATAAATGTTTGGTCATACTTAGTGGGTGTTTATAAGTAATTGTAAACATTATTTTTGTTTCACTGTGCTTTCATATTACTTATAATTTCTTTTACTGCTTCCGTCTAATTCAAAGCATGCAGTTGACTCAACCTCCCCTCTAATGACAATCTACACAAATTCGGCTTTTCTATGCAATAGAAACTAAAAATAGCTAAGATAAAAACAATAAAATAGTAATGACTTTAAAAGCAGTAATAAAACAAATGATGTAAACTAGTTCTGATTTTTGCTCTAGCTGAATTCTGAAGTGTCAGGCTGATTTGCTGTATTTTACTTTTTTACATGACACCTCTTTTTAAAATGAGCTTTCAGCTCTTAAACACTGAATAAGATTTGTAATAGGTATGAACTCTGTGCTCTGTGCTGTGAGTTTCAAGACATTCAGGTGTACAAGCTGAAATATAACCAATTGGATTTAAGGTAGGTAAACTGGCTTCTGGGAAATATTGGGCCTGGTGTGAGTTTGTACATGTTTGTGTCTGTGTTTGCCCTGCAGTGGACAAGTGTCCCATCCGAGGTGTGTCCTACCTTGCATTTGTTGTTTGCCAGAATAGGCTCTGGCTTCCCTATAACCCTGTATTGGATAAAGTAGTCATTAAATGGATGGATGGAGGGATTTAAGAAGGATAAATGCCTGACCCATTGATGGAGTCGTCTGATACAGTGTTATCCCCACCTGTTTATGTTCATCATCAAATGATCAATTATTAAGAGCTGTTAAGTCAGAAGTAACACAGGAAATTCTTAATGAGCAAGTTGAGGAGAGACTGCATAAAGATCTGTGTGCTGAAGGTGTTGAAAATGATCTAATTTAACTGGAATAAATTAGAAACTGAAACTGAGGGCAAATAGAAGTGTAAACCAGTAAGTAAGTAGATAGGTTTCAGGCATTTCTTAGTACTGTGGGTAAGGAACAAAAAACAGCAGAAAAAGGGGAAATCCAAGACCAAGACTGAGAATCACTATTCTAGACTTAAGTTAATTAAGAGGCCTAAGTGTATTGCAGTTTTCAGTCTCGGTCCTTTAGGTTGTACATTACTTTCCACATATTGTTCCAATTATGTCATCAAAATGAAAGTTACTGTAGTTACCCAACATTACACTGACAGGCTAATGAAACTGAACCCTTCTAACCTTGAACAGTGAAGACTATGAGGGTGCCAGATGCAGCTGTTCTGAATCCTCAAAGTCATTGACGAAGTCAATCCAGCTGATTTCTTCAGAATGAACAGTGAACCAAAGAGCACAAGTAATAATAATAATAATAATAATAATAATAATAAACTTTATTTTATATAGCGCCTTTAAAGGTGGCTTCTCAAAGCGCTTTACAGGATGACAATAACAATAAATAAGAAGACTACAACAATAAATAAGAAGATTTCACAAGACAGGAGACAATTATAATTACAACAATACAACAATAACAATAGAGGAGACCGTGGAAGGTGGTATTAAGAAGAGCAGAGGGGTGAAGAATGGAACCAGTTAAGTAAAGGCTTTTCTGAAGAAGAAGGTTTTGAGTCTGGATTTGAAGGAGTTTAGAGAAGGTGACTCTCTAATATCCTTGGGCAAAGAGTTCCAGAGCTTGGGGGCATAGCAGGAGAAGGCCCTGTCGCCCATACAATGTAGACGGGCTTGGGGGACAGTAAGGAGGGCAGAATTTGAAGAGCGGAGGTTGCGAGGTGGGGAGTAGGGCGATAAAAGTTCAGACAGGTATTGAGGTGCCAAGCCATGTAAAGCCTTATAGGTGAGCATGAGGATTTTAAAGTCTACGCGGAATTTGACCAGAAGCCAGTGCAAGGACTCCAGGATAGAAGTAATGTGAACACTTGCACTAGACCTGGTCAGGATTCTGGCTGCTGAATTTTGGACATACTGCAGCTTGTTCAGAGTAGATTTAGATACCCCAGGGAGTAGAGCATTGCAGTAGTCAATTCGAGAGAATACAAATATGTTGATCAGCTTTTCAGCCACAGTTAATGATAGCATAGGGCGTAGTCTTGCGATATTTCTAAGGTGAAAAAAAGATGTTTTGACAGTATGCTGTACATGTGGGTCGAATGTTAAGCCAGAATCGAATATAACCCCAAGGTTGTTCAATTTTGATTGAAGCTCAAGTACAGAGCCATCTACAGAAAGGGTTACAGGACTGGCTTTACGAAGTTGATGGGGGGTACCAATAAGCATGACTTCAGTCTTGTCACAGTTAAGATGAAGGAAGTTTTGAGTCATCCAAATTTTTATGTCAGAGATGCAATTAGATAGAATAGAGACAGCCACATCAGTGTACAAAGTACAAACTGTCACAATCTCTACTCCCCCTCTTAAGGGCGCTCCAGCCCTTCCTCGTTTCCCCCATTGTTTACACCTGTTCCTTATTCCAGCCCCTCTTTAGTTCCACCTTTAAAGCCAGACGCAGGTGTTTGCCTGAGGCTTCTCATTGAATCCTGCTTTGTGAGAGCCTGGGGGTCCTGCTGTGTCTGGCTCTGTCATGGTTTTAGTTTCCTGTTCCTGATTCCCTGCCCCGCCGGTCCTGACCTGGTTCTTGTTTTAACTTCGGATGGATCCCCTGGTCTTGGACTCAACCTCCCGTTTTGGATTCCCCCTCTGGATATACCCTTGGATTGTTCGCCCTGGATTCACTCCCCCTGGACACCTGCACTCCTCGGACACGCCCCCCGTCTCCTGACCCTTCTCCTGCATGACTATTTTCCCTATTGTATCCTCACAATTCCGGATCATGTCGTCCGCATAGGGCCCGGAAAGAACCGGATCGTGACACAAACTACATGGAAGTCCATTTAAAACTGAAAAAGGGAGACACTTCTCTACCCATAGTCGTGGGAGAATAAGCTACCTAGCCATGTGCAGTAGTTGAAGCCAATACCCTGGTTTCTTTCGAAAAATGGCTGGGTGGGATCAATGAACTACTATCTACCAAATTGGCCAGAGAGGCCAAAGGGCCTCCAATCATACAGTATGTAACCTTTCTTATGTATTTGCTGTAGTATTTTAATTAAAGGCTTAAACACAAAGCAAGAATGTGTAAAAAAGTACTTTCTCTGATATATTTATATATATATGTATATATGTAAACTTCTTTTTCTTATATTACTTACTGTATTGATTCATATGGGCTGTTTCACCCATAATGATTGGTATTGGCATTGGTTGTGTTTAATTCCTAAATTGTCTAAGTCATGAACATTCCTATCCCACCCACACAACCTTAGGTTTGCTGATCCACTATACTCAGTAATCAGTATTTTTAAACTTGTATTAACATGCATCACACAACAGACTGTGGCTCACAAGGCTTGAGGCCTTCATGCAATAACACACTGTGCATTCCTTTAAAAAAGACATGAGGTATACAGTACTATAAATGTAAAAAGAACTGCAAAAATCAAATCGGACAGGTTTATACAATTGATCAGTTCTACATAATTTCATTTCCATTATCACCATCCATTTCTTTTTCTTTAATGTGCATATGTTTCAGCTCTATTAATAATTTGAAATTATTTACTTGTTATGGAATGTAAAAGCAATTTAGTATGTTGTAAAGAAAAAAGCAACTCCTTCCATCTTAAGGTAATCTAATTATTGTATTTGAGCACAATTTTTCGATTGATACAAACAAATTACAAGGGAAACTTCATGTATTAATAATATCAGAAAGTTGTTTTAATCTTTTGGATTTCCCATATATTACAACAGCCAATTATGTTGATTGCTGTTACAATTATTCAGAAACGATTAACCTTTTATTATTACTCAAAATAACATTCAATATATTCCCCTAAGCCTATATAAAGTCTTTATTCTGGGTGCTCCTCTTTAGTTTTATGTTTTTACACATTTTGTAATTCTATGAATTGGTGTACAGTAATTTGCAGTTAATAGCCATATACAAACAGTACATAAATATGCAGTCTTCTTCAGCGTTTTAGAATCTATTGTTAGATGATGTCCTCACTAAGACTTTTTTTCTCAAACATCTCGTTTCAGTTAATCTCATCCGGTTGTCTCTTACCATTTTGCAGGAACTCTTCATGGTAATTTTTTATCTTGGAAAATAGTTCGAATATTTCTCTGATCCCTAAAACAATTCATTCGTCTCGCTCTGTGTCCAGCTGTTGTATACTCTTATAGCTTATAGCTGTGCTATACTTTTTTGTTGTACTTTTTCTTCTTGGTATTCAAAGTATTATTGAAATATAGCTGTGTTTTCTCTCTTCTCTTTTCAGCATGGAATAAACCTATTACTTGTTCCTTTGCAGACGCAGCTACCCATCTTAAAATATAGCTGATCATTAGGGACTACCAGATGTAAAGTCAATAGCTTTGTCAGTTTTCTTCTGACATTTAACAAGAATATATTTGTACAAAGTATTTATGCCTATGTTTTACCTCCATTTTTGCAAGTAATTCATAACTGAGATAAAAGATCGATGTTTGCTCTGAAAATTAAAAGTATTTGCGAAATGGATACTTCTATATCTTTCAAAACAACCGTTCTGAATTCTACTCTTCAGGATTTTAATGTTATTTAAAGACCCATACTGTTTAAGAAAGTCTAAACAAATATAACAAGGCACTCGTTTTATTATTTTTATGTAAAGGTTAGGTATTACAGTTTACAAATAACGCAGTATAGAACAAATACGTTTGTCCCACCTACAAATATTTGTCAATTGTTAGTTTATATGTCAGGTAAAAACATTTTTCCCCTTTTATGGTGTTGACAGATTCCCACCGTCTTTAAAACTGAATGACCATTCTTGAAGCCGTCGAAAAAAATGCTGCTGTAACCACAGTCCAAGCACTTAATCGCCAAGGTGGTACTTTGTTGGTGACGTTAGGTTTTGACGAAAAACACACCCCCTCACTAAAGCGGAAAACATGCAACTAAAGTTTATGAACCTTCAAGAAGTTTGTTAGAGTTCAGTCTGCTTAAAAATAGAGCAAGGAAACGCGCTACGACCACTTGAGCTATTTGGATTTCCTGATATTTTCCAGAGATTCTTCTTTGTTCACTTTGTGGAGTGTTGCTGTTATAGAAATGGATTTAATCAGGAGAAACATTCTATTAATTCTTCAGATAATTTTGAGTAAGTCAAGTTTTATACGTGTTTCTACATTTTCTTATGGTATAATAAGGTGAAATGATACAGCGCGTTATACTGTAGATTTTAATACGACAGACTTTTGTTTAACGAACATACATCCATGTCTTGAACAGAATAAAGTTTCACATAACTGGTAGTTAATATTTAAGCCTCAGTACATCTGCAGAATCTGCAGACAGATGTGTTTGCCCTTGGCTATGTTAGTCTGTTTAAAGATTTGACGCATTTGTACAGTAAATGTATCAATAGTGAATGTATACTGTTAATTTTTTCGTCGTTTGATACATTAATGTCTATAGTGAATTTAACTGTCAAAGCCATCATATCTAAAAAAATAATTGTGGCATTAGACATTTTATAAGGGTATGGTATATTTTGAAGTAATTAGAGTTTTTAATATATCATTTAAAAGATGGGCACAATATTTTAATTGATGTGTTGCTTCTGAGTTGGCTTGCTAGCAAACCAGTTTGCAAGATAAATCCTGAAATGTGATAAGAGTACTGTGATGGGCAGGAGATTCTGTTTGAATGCATTACACGGGAATCCATGCTATGTAAACAAATGTTCTTAAAGTATTGTTTGCAATAATAAATGGGTTAAATCCGGTATCATGGCCAAATTCAGAACAGGGGCAAAGTCTAGCTAGCCTAAAGTCTTTTTAATGATCCAAATTAAAAGTACAGACGTTTCATTAGGAGGACTGTTATGAAGATATTTGGTATTCATGGTTCAATTAAGGTTCTATGTAGATTTTGTTTCTAGGCAGTTCTAGCTATTATTACCCATTATGCCTTGTAGATCACCCTAAATTCAGAATTTATTTTGAAAAACAGTACACTTGTGATGTACTGTTTCTGACATGAGCTTTGAATGACAATACAGTGTTAAAATAACACCAAGAGATCTGACTTCAGTAATGGGTTTAACTTTAGCACAACACTGAAGTTACCAACATTTATGTCAGAGAAGCTATATCTGAGTACGGGCACAGTGATAGGGTGTGCCTCTTGTAATAAATTTGGAATTTAAGTTATAAGATAACAGTCTGACTGGAATCATTTACTGTATGTGTAAGACTGACTGCCTTAAATCCTATATAGGGCAGTTTATGTTTATAAGACTGTATATGAGCACTTAGTCCTAACTTCCTCAACAATCAAGACGTTGTCCTGCTACCGTCAAAGAAAGCAGTTAATTTGTGTATCAGCTTATTGCAAACTCTTGTTAATACTCATTCATGGGATGTCAGGAGCCTAGTTAGGCTGTATTACGAGCAGATGAGCACTTTACTCTACTACTATATCAGAGTCACACGCATGCACAATTTATTAACTGATACTTTAGAAGTTGTTTTTTTTCCTTCATTTTGTACGAATGAGATGTTGATATGAATAGGGGAGTGTTTTATGGACAAGCTTGCCGACTGGGAAGTTTTATAATTTTATATTTATCTGTTCACTAACCGACAAAAGCTGTGAAAGATATGTATCCACAGAACCATTTTAGCAATGCTATATTGCTATAATCAAATAAATGTACAAATCAGATATCAGTGATACTATGGCAGCTTATAAAGATAAGATGTCACATCAGCAGTTATTTTATATACAGTAGCTGTGCATATAAAAAATAAAACATGAAATTTAACATGAAAAAGCAACAAAGAAACCAATGATATAATGAAATTCATTATATCATCATAACAATTTTAAGGTTTGGCTAAAGCAATCTAAGCTGAAATGGAAAATGTCACATTCATGAAGAAATTATGTGTCTATTTTACACTTTGTGGTTACAGATATTTGTAAATAAATTAATTGAGCTACTATTTAATAAAAAAAGAGGACACCTACACTTAACAACCTCTCCTTTCTGGCAGAGTATAAATGAGATCATGTGTTAATAAGCTCTCAGTTGCCTGTAATATCATTTTTTTGTTTTTGGTGTAATATGCTAAACACACATGCTAAGTGCATTTATATAATTAATAACAGCATTATGAGTACATATACTCTATGTATATGTATATGTATAAACTTCAGTGCGAGGCTATAAGTTACTGTATATCCTTTCATATTTTTTGTCTGGGAATGTTAATAAATAGAAATGCTAAGATGTTTGCCTATTGAATTTCTGACTTGCATACTGTATATGTAAAAGATCAAGTAATAGGTTTATTCCATACTGAAAAGAGAAGAAAGAAAACACAATGTTGCGGCTGTGGAGCCTTCTTTGGGTGTGAGAAAGACAGGGCAGTCAGCAAAGATTAAATAGCATAGGACAGTTGTTCTGAAACTTTTTGGACCAAGTACAACCCCTGATCAAACCAAAGCATCCAAGTACCACCTACAAGTCATCTTCTCATAGGAACCCCAGAAATTCTCAATGACCAACATGAGCGCGCACGCGCACACACACTCACACACACATATAATAAATATTATAATAATAAAATTTATTTGATTATAGTGCCTTTAAAGGTGGCTTCTTAAAGTGCTTTACAGAATGACAACAGGAACAACAACAATTAAAAATAAATGATAAAAAAGCACCATTTCAGCGAGAGGGGTGAGCCTGTTTAGTCGAGCATAGCAGATGTGAATTCATTGGTCGAGCCTTGATACAATTTACAACAGAGTCTAACAGATTTCAAATCATCTGGCATTTTCTTGACGGCCAAGGCTTCGCAGTGGATGCTGCAGTGCGTCTACTTCATATCTGGAGCAAACTCTCTAATTCGTGCAACTACACCGCTGTGTCGGCTTGTCATCATTCAAGCCCCATCTGTATAAACTCCGTGTCACGACCACCAGCCAGCGGATATCATCTCGCAAAAGAACTAACCAGTACCAGCAGCGGGTTAATAATAATAACAAGCTCCGCCGCACGTGTTAATCCATTAGCATATACGCTACTGAGCAGTACTATTTAAACCATCCTAACACTGCTCGGTATTGAGTTAAGTCCCTGAGAGCTCTACCTGGCGATTCCTAAACCTTGTGTCACTCTGGATTTTGGACTACCCCTTTTGCCTTTTGACTTCTATCTCACCTCTCGATACAGATTGTTTGCCACCTGTGTTTGTCCTGGATTTCAACCTACCTTCTCACTTTGACCACGATCTCACCTCTCGACTTGGATTGTTTGCCTCCGGTGTCTGTCTTGGATTTCGACCTTCCTTCCTCTCATTGACCACGATCTCACCTCTCGATTCGAATTGTTTGTTGCCGTGTCTACCGGCTACTCCTGCGGCTGCACAGGATCCATATCTCCCTATTAGTGTATCCTTACACTCCGATAAATTTTATCCAGTTGATGCCATTCTTTTCTATGAATTCATTCAGAAACTGAAATATGTGCTCTCCTGTAGTTCTTGTTGGTAGCTGCTTACAGAACAGAAAGTCCTCATGGGACATAACGTATTGTAAACGAGCTAATTGGCCAAATCGAAGGTATCTACAGACTCATCTAATTGCAGTGAAAAGCATCTGCTCATCTTAACGCGCCCTATCAGCGTACTTTTGAAATCATCTGCCATATCAATAATTCTATGAGTGACTGTGTCTTTCGAAGGGGGCAGCAGCACGAGCTGTTTAGCAGCTATTTCTCCACACATAATAGGTCTCAGCTCTTTTGCCGAAGGTAAACAAAGTTCTTCACAAATAGTGTGGGGCTTACCTGCTTTAGAAATCTGCAAGCTTGCAATTTTCACTGTTTCCGTTTCAGGAGTCTGTCTCAGAAGTTAAAGAAGTTTTTATTTAATGCACATGGGAGCAAAACACAGAGACGCTCTGTGTATTTTTCTCAAATTAGCCTAGAACAATCCTTAAATATTTTCTGTTATCTATCACGCTTTCCTGTGCTCACAAGATTGCCAGCGTTTGTAGTATACATTTGTATGCTTTCCTGTGCTAACAACATTGGCATTGTTCCAAAATCACACACATTCTCCTACCTCCCTATTTGCTGGAGATAACTTTTTTAAATACAATTGGTCACTTGCGTTCGTTGCACACATTCCTATAGAATGGCATAGAATTACATTGTAGCTCTTGTGTCCACTCAAGTATTAGCGCGCTTTGTATCATAGTACATAGGCTACGTATTTGACACATAAACTAATTTTATTAAAATAGAAAATATGAAAACCCCTCCCAAAATTTCAGTGCACACAACCTCCGGGTGCTCCGCGTACCACTTGTGCCATAGTTTGAGAACCACGGGCATAGGAGAACAAAAGCTGGGAGAGTGGAGGAGGTGGGAGCAGGGAAAAGACAGAGAGGCCACTCAGGTGGTGCGAAGTTGAGAGAGGTGAAGAGAGCGGTGAAGTCGAAACCTGCACGTGAATAGAGAAGATTACACAAAAACAAGTCTGTCATTGAAAGAAGGGGGAAGGTGTGATCCAAATTTCAGGATAATTTTTGTTTCTGATGTCTTTCTGCTATGGGAGTT
The DNA here is from genome assembly GCF_059453375.1 of Lepisosteus platostomus. NCBI lineage: Eukaryota > Metazoa > Chordata > Actinopteri > Semionotiformes > Lepisosteidae > Lepisosteus > Lepisosteus platostomus. The sequence continues at coordinate 41,962,337 of NC_142614.1, read as the reverse complement.
AAGAAACCCTACTTTGAGAACGCAGATGGAGAGATCAGTGTGATCATGGCCATCTGAGGTGAAATGAGAAACTATGGGCTTGGAGAAATCTTTAATCTTCACAGCCCTAACATGTGCTCTGAAGCGGTCTCCTAGTCTCCTTCCTGTTTCCCCAATGTAGATAGCTGGGCATTTCCTGAAAGAGATAAAGTGAATGAAGTTGCTGGAGGTACAAGAGGTCCCCTAGGTGATCTGGAATTGTGCTGAGGGGCCTTGAATGAGTGTGGCGTTAGATATGTTCTTGCAAGTGATGAAGCGAGCTCTGTTGTAGGGGAAAGTGCCTGGTGTGGATGATTGTTGAGGGCGGTCAAGGGAGCTGTGAATAAGAAGGTTACGCAGATTAGGTGGTCGACGATATGAGATGATGGGATGGTCAGAAAAGAGGGCCCCAGTGGAGGGATCATCCTGTAGGATGGAAAGGTTGTCGTTAATGGTCCTGGGGATAGAAAATGTGATAGGGTGGTTAGGATGCACCAAAGGAATGCATTTGTTAGGCCGGGAGTTCCTGATTGAGTTGATGGTTTGAGGGCTGTTTTTGGCTCAGGTGAGGGCCCTGTCAATAACATGGGTGGGGTATCCTCTCGATGAAAATGAGTGCATTTTGAGTGCTTTGTTCTGGAAATCAATATCTTCATTACAGAGTTGCCGTAGCCGAAGGAACTGTGAATAAGGGAGAGAGTTTTTAGTGTGTTTGGGGTGAAATGACCTGTACAGGAGATAGATGTGTGAATCTGTGGGTTTGTAATAGACAGAAGTAGAGAGTCAGGGATGGTTAATGGATAGGTTTATGCCTAGAAACAGAAGAGTAGCAGAGGATATGTTAACTGTATATTTGAGGGTCGGGTGGAAGTTGGTGAAGTGATGCAGAAAGTGCTCTAGATGGTCATTAGAGCATGTGGTGGCACCGACACAGTCAAAAACTTTCCTATCCTACAGGATGATCCCTTCATTGGGACCCTCTTTTCTGACTGCCCTATCATCTCATATCGCCAGCCACCTAATCTGCGTAACCTTCTTGTTCACAGCTGCCTTGACCCCGCCCTCAACAATTATCCAAACCAGGTACTTTCCCCTGCAACACAGCTCGCTGTATCACCTGCAAGTACATATCTAACACCACACTCATTCAAGGCCCCTCAGAAACCAAGGCAATTTTAGATCACGCAGACGACATCTTGTACCTCCAGCAACCTTATTTACTGTATCTCTTGCAGTATAAATGCCCAGCTGTCTACATTGGGGAAACAGGAAGGAGACCCAGAGACCGCTTCAGAGAACGTGTTAGGGTTGTGAAGATTAAAGATTTCTCCAAGCCCATAGTTTCTCATTTCACTTCAGACGGCCATGGTCACACTGATCTCTCCATCTGCGTTCTCAAAGTAGGGTTTCTTAACTCCTATAGAAGAAAAACATCAGAAACTAAAATTATCCTGAAACGTGGTTCACATCTTCCCCCTTCTCTCAGCAACAAACTTGTTTTCTTATAATTCTCTCTATTCATTTGTAGGTTTCGTTTCACACCTCTCCTCACATCTCTCGACCTCGCACCACTTGATTGGCCACTCTGCTTCTCCCCTACTCCCGCCTCCTCCTCTCTCCTGGCTTTTGTTTCCCCATGCTATATTATCTTTTCTAACTGCTCTATCTTTCTTACACCTGAAGAAGGCTCCACAGCCAAAATGTTGTGTTTTCTTTCTTCTCTTTTCAACATGGACTAAACCTATTGTTCCTTTGCACCCTACACATGCTGATGCAGCTACCCACCTGAACTACTGTATATGTATACTTGTAAGGTATACTGTATATGACACTACATTTTTATAGACCTGAGAACAACTTTGAAGTGTTCTCTGAAATGTGCACTTTTGATAACTGGCCACTGCCAGTATTTGATTGCAGTCACCTGTAGGCTTTGCAAATGCACAGAGCCACTCCCTAGACAGAATATCTCTACTGCGCCAAAAGACCGGATCCTCTGCTGCTGTGTACATTTCAGAGAAGGATGACAACACTTCTGTTATTTGCTCAGCCCACTGAGCCCTATTATACACTGTCAAGCCTTTTATTTCTTTCATACTATAGACCACAGTGCAAGAGCAGAACTAAGGAATTGGAAGGAGGCTTGTGACAACACCATTTGAAGGCCTTACAAGCATGTTAAGTTTCCTGACAAAATGCTGAGGTTACCTTGACTGACTTTGAACCTCACAAGCTCAAATATTACTTGACTGTATTTATGCTTTCCCCTGTTATATCTCATAGCTACAGTGATTAGTGAAATGACCCAGATGCAAACTAATAACCTCTAATCTCATATGACCAACATTTGCTCGCCTTCACCCAATTTTCTGTTGAGCAGCTCCCTTTCTGCTGTCCTCAGATTGTTATGAAATGCACTAAACCAAAGCCAAATGTATGAGTGAACCCCAAAAGAAAAGAACGTTAGGTGAAATGCCAAACACATTCACCTTCAGTGTGTTTCATTTAAATCTATTGTTAAAAAATGAAACAATAATTATAAATAAATAATAATAAACTATATTGATAGATATTTTATATAGCACCTTCAAAGGTGGTTTCTCAAAGTGTTTTACAGAAAGAAAACAGCAACAACAACAATAAAAAATACAGAAGATAAACACGATGAGAATGTGTAGATGGTGGTACTAAATACAGTAGGAGCAGAGTGGTAAAGAACGGAACCAGTTAAGTAAAGTTAACTGGGAGTTTAGAGAAGGTGACTCTCTGATATCCTTTGAAAGAGAGTTACAGAGCTTTGCGGCTTAACAGGAGAAGGCCCTGTCACCCATAGAGTGTAGGCGAGCTTGGGGGACAGTTAGGAGACCAGAATTATAAGAGCGACGGTTGCGAGGTGTGGAGTAGGGCAATAATAGCTCAGACAGGTACTGAGGTGCCCAGCCATGCAGAGCCTTATAGGTGAGCATGAGGATTTTGAAGTTGACATGAACCTTGACAGAAAGCCAGTGCAAGGACTCCAGGATAGGAGTAATGTGAACCCTTGCACTAGACCTGGTCAGAATTTTGGACATACTGGAGTTTGGTCAATGTTGATTTAGATACCCCAGTGAGTAGAGCATTACAGTAGTCAATTTGGGACAACACAAATGTGTTGATCATCTTTTCTGCCACAGTTAGTGATAACATAGGGCATAGTCTAGCATTATTTCTGAGGTGAAAGAAAGATGTTTTGACAATATGCTGCGCGTGTGGGTCAAATGTCAAAAATGGTTGATTCAACAAACAACAAATAATTTAAAGCCAGGGGTTACTGGTTCCATTACATGTGACAGCTCTTAATAATAAATAATAATATCAAAATGATGGAGTGATGAATCCCCAAAACACATCAGGATTGTGATTGTCGATTTCAGATATTAGCAATAAAATTATTACCACAGTTAGCAGTTCTGGGTGTCAGCAATCAGACACAAGTCCTAAAATATAGTCTACTATGAAAACAAGTATGAGAAAAGATTTGTATCCCTGTGAAAAGTCAACAAAATACACTGTCAGCTATATAGTATTAAACTAACTATAATAGGAGTGCACAGACTAAATGATTGCAATTTCCCAGCTTTTGTTCCTGTGTGATAATTTAAAAATTTAAATAATCAAAAGTTGGGGGAAATTTTAAAACAATTATCTATGCATATGGTGTGTATAAATTATAAAAGTATATAATGTAATACATCACTTCTTTAAAATCAATTTCCACACCTTGTTTTCAGTTCAAAATAATAATGCCTTAAAACAAGTCACTTGTTTTCCCAGCAATGTACAAAATAGTACTGCAAAAACAGCGAGGGTACTGGTCTTTAATGAAAACGTATTAAACTTGTGACCAGTGTAAAGTCCTATCAGATTGAAGTAAATCTGGTAAAAAAACAAGATAATGTCCAACATGGATGTGTTAATGGTTCATTGTAGATTAATATCTACAAAGCTGGCAGTACAGTGGAACTGCACCGAGGCAGATAATTGACGGGAATGTAAAAATCAGTGGGGAAGGCTTACTCTTTGCTTCCTAGTGTTGTCATATTCATTCAAACTCAGTTAAAGGTCTTCTTTGTTAGTCTCTGTACCAACCCATTCTGGAATCCAGGTCTCTATGGTAACGATCAGGAAACTCACTGACTAGGCATGAGTGGGATTTTAATCAGACCAGCCTGGCAGCTTACGTCAGTAGAATACACTCTGTTTTCTTTCTGATGCACCTACTGTACAGTATCACATTTTGAAGTATTGATGAAAAGAAACTTAAATGTCTGATTTAAATGTGTACATGTTAATGAGATGTTTTAGCAGCTTATCCAAAAGTGAATTTTCCTCTCTATGACAAATACAATTTAATAAGATATGATATTTTCTCACCTGTCAGAATAATCTCATAGTGCCTTATACATAAACTTCAGAGTGTCTTTTTTGTAACATGACATACACCTAACATTGCATGTATATTAAATGAAGCATACATTTTTAACATAGTAGTACTTAACATGTCACAGACTAAAAATGTATAAATATTTCCTATCAGATTAACTTTTTTTAGTAACAAATACTTAATGCATGTCTACAGTATGTTATCACACATATATTGGATATTTTTCAGTAAGTCATCAGCTGGGACCTTGGGTTCTGAACCATCAAATGAAACTAGTTACAAGTGATTATGGAAATTAATATGATTTTTCTCTTTCTCTTTCTCTTTCACGGCAGTTTTGTCCTTTTTAGCAAGGCTTAACAAAGTATAAATAAAATACCTGCACTCTCAGTCTTTTGTAGTACCCTGAAAAAAATATTTTTAAAATACAGATTTTATATTTATATTAACAATATTATAAAGATAGATCAGGTGATGGCTGATACAGTATGCTGCAGTTTTGTAACGTAGCAGTTGGAATAAAATAAAATTTACACATTTACTGTATATATAGCTGCAGTCCAAAGTAGCTAAAAATAGCAATGGATGTTAAAACACATGAGTGTAATATGTAAGTAAATGGAGTTTATAATTAATCTTCAGAAACGCTGAAAACAGCCAAGTTCAATTAGCCTAAACTGTCAGTAATTTGTAATCATTCCTGATGTCATAATCTCACATAAATGACATCAACAAATACTATGTGTATCCATTCTTTTCCTTGTATATGTCCTTTGCTTCCCTTGTCCACCCCATCTCCATCTCTGCAGCTGCCCCTTGGACACTCCTCTCTTTATGGGGGTCCAGTTTCCTTGTCGGAAGGCCAGGGGTTTGGTTAGAAGTTTAGGGGTAGGTTAAGTCAAATTTACTGTGACTAAAACACTCTTTAAACCTTTCAATACACTTAATTCTTAGGTGTTATTATTACTAGATAAAGTCTACTGATTTTCAGTTGGACTGTAAGGACATGCCAATAATATCTATATGATTTATAGTTTTATTATAATTATGAGATGTTGCTGTTGCAATTGGTGCCAGTTTTTGATCTCTGTGTGAATATACTGCCCACAGATGCATAGATTATGACTGTATCTAAGCATGTGTTCATGAGTGACAATAATGGCACACTTCCTCACTCTCAGGACTGTAGCATAACCCACCACAGAGGTGTTAGGCTTGAGGGTGACTTTTTTATTTTGTATTTTAAAAAAAACATAAGTGGTAATAATGTAGATTTAATAATAATCTTAGATCTAACATACAAATATTTAAAGTTTTTTAAGGCCAAAGTAGTAAGTGTTCTTGTATTTGTAGAGGAAGTGCTACAGAGCCACTGTGTGCCACCAAAAGGATGATAATAATAATGATGACGGTAATATATACAAGATTTTTTATTTTTCCAAGTTTGACATTAAAGAACAACCTTCAAACAGGTGTCTTGTACCATGCCAAACTTGTATTATTCCCATGTCATAGTACTCCAACTGCATTTGTTATTTCTTTATATTTTTTCTAGAGTAAAGCTCAATTAGCAAGAATGAATGCAACCCGGTAAACAAATTACACTTTAATTTGTATGTCAAAGAATTTCAGTTTAGATATGTTTGTGAAGTACAAATAATCAAGAAAAATATAAGAAAAAAAGCACTTTATAGAATGTTTAAAAAAGAACATAATCCATTTAAAAAAATGAATATAATAAATTGTAAGGATAGGCCAGGATAGAAATAGAAATGAATATTACAATTGAGGCGGCATTTAGAATATATTTTTTGTCTTTAGGTAGTGTAAGAACTGAATGAAGTAACATGTATTCAAGATAGTAATGGGGAACTTCTAAGCAATAAAAGGGAAATCTGCTCAGAAGGTTAGCTGCACGAAGAAACCTGTGCAGGAGAGCTTTTTGAAGTAGGAAAGTCATTGCACTGGGGCACTGTCACTGTCTTGACCTCAGAAGCCTGGCTCCAGTGGTACGGGTAATCGTCGCAACTGGAGACTTCCTTGGTTGCAGTGGATGGTCATGATGCTTTTCTGTGCCTTGTCATGCCCTTTGATTTCCACAGAGCATTGCAACGGTATAGTGTCCCATCACTATATTGGGGCATTAGGACCCACACAGACTGCAGGGTTACAGCCCTGCTGGCCCCACTGACACCTCTTCCATCTACTGACCAGACTCACACCTGCTTTGCTGCAGTGGGTTGCCAGTTGTGATATGCCTGCCACTGAGATCCTTATAAAAAGTACAGTATTTTTTTTTAACCACAAGCTGTAACATGAACAGATTTTGAATTTTGTGTTTAGAGGAACAGTGCATGTCATTGTAAAGTCACTGAGGTAGAATTGAAAGCAAGTAGCAACATGCTCCAACTGCAGATCACACATTCTTTATTTATTTTACCAACTAGGGTGGATTTTCACATTTCAAGTTAAAACCACATCCTTTCTCATAGAAACAGCAGATTGACTCTCATGATTATATTCCAGTAAATGGAGATATTAAGCAGCTCTTGGCCACGGTTTTTTAATGATTCTACTGATAGCGAGAATGTTGGAGTGGTTACACTGATTACGTGTTTTGAGTCAATTTTAACTATATTTCTTTGGTTTTCTTGTTTGCAGGTTGCAATATTTATTACTCAAATACTTTTAACATTGGACTGTCAGGTGCAAGAGTATTTTCTGGAGCAAGATCTGAACAGTTTGGGTATGCTGTGCAACAATTCAAAGATTCTAGTGGGAAATGGTAAGGTGTTTTTGTCCTTGCAGATCTTTTACATCTTTCTTTTTAATCAAATGGTCATTTAACTGTTTTAGTAAGGAATAATTTTAATTAAGTGTGATCTCAAATATCTTCCTTTATTATTTGATATAACTCCAACTGTTGAGAAAAATATACTCCATATATAAGGATGAGTAACTTAAGCAAATGGTTAGTTTTGATGAGCAGATTTACCTTTTATCATATCTGTTAACTTAAATCATTGACTTTGTGTTTGTCTCATTTTTTAACTTTTTAATATCAATATAATTTGAAATTTACCCACAGATGCAAAAACTGGGCCTTTTTAAACACTATTTTAGTTTATGACTTCTGCATGGTTGCTGCTATGGCTTTAAAATATTCCACAAATTGTGTAATAAACCAAACTCAGTTGTGTCTGAGATACCTAAAATATAACCTGCTCTTAGTTTGTTTTTGAATGCTGTCAGTATTGTAGTCCCCATGAATAAAACTTTAAGAAAAATCCCTAAGATGTTGGTAGATAAATGGTTTACTTTCAGGGTAGTTGAAAGTCTAAAGTCTACATTATTTTAAACATTTCTTTTAAAAGTAAAGTAGGATTTGGGGCTGTAGTTAGAATTAGAGTATGTTGCTTAAGGGTTTAGGGTTGTTCATGGCTTAATGTAAGGTTTAGTTTAATGCTAGAATTATGTTCAAGGTTAAAATGAGGTTTACAGTTAGGGATAAAGCAAGAGTTAGTTAGATTCAGGGTTCAAACTAGGATTAAGGATTAGGATTGTATTCTGACAAGGTCTGGTAGTAGAGTCTCAGTTAAGAATAGGGATATTGTTAGGCCGAGATTGTATTTATGTTACAGTCATTTTGGACTAAAGTACAGTTAGGATTAAGATTAGGGTATGGGATATTATCAGAGGTACATTGTTTTAAATAATATTCTATATATGTTTTGCTTTTCAATGGTGGTATTAAGAATTTCTTTAAAAGGTTTGTCCAAACGTTTATTTGTGTGAATTCGCTGGCCTTGGCTCTGTAGTATATACCCAGAAATGTTGAGGATCTGGTCAAAGAAACACCCCACTCTGTTCCCATGGAAAGGGATGCATTTCAGAATTTTAATTTTAAAAACACTCCTGTTATCTGAAAGCAACATTCTGTTTCTTGGAAATAATTTAAAGGATCCTGTTTTGATGACTTTCAAGTTTTCTTCTCTATATTTGATAACCATATAAGCTTTAGTAAATACAAAGAAAGCAAAAAACATAAGTCAAGCCTAGTGAAGAAGTCTAATTACAAAACAGAAAGAGCAGAGCAAATATTTGAAAAATGCGCTGCCACGGCATTTTTGACAAGATACGGCTTGAGGTAGGAGAGCTCGAAGGAGTGAATGTGCTTATAGTTGTAAATTTGGACATTTAATATGAGACTTATATACAACTAATTTTTTATATACAACTGATTTTATATAGCAGGAAAAATAATTGGGAAACAGCAGTCCCAGCTCTGCAGTTTATATCATAATGCAGTCCTCAGAATCGCAAGAAACATTACAGCTGACTCCACACACCCACTCCATTCTTAATTCAGGAAGATGGTATAGGGTATTCAAATAAAAATATTTATAAGAAGTCCCCTCTGCAATAACACTATTCAATGAAGGTATGTAAATATAATCCCCCACTACCTATTTATGTATCCATTTATTTATTTATCACATACTGTTGTGATTTTATGTGACTCTTATGTTTTGCTTGTGTGTTTTGTACTTCTGTGGAAGACATATTTCCACAGCAGTGGACAATGAAGTATTTATTAAACAGGTAAGCTTGAAACTGGCCTCCCCAAACCTATATAAATTAAAAATAGATCAATATAAGTTAGAAATGTATTAATGCATGCTTAAACAATCCACATACAGTAAAACATTGAAACTTTGATGAGCTGGAATGAAGGTATTAGCATTAATCTTGGCTCTGTCTCATTAACACTGTTTCAATCAGTTAATAATTCCTGCAGTGTTCTAAATGCTAAAACATTTATGCTAAAAATCCTAAAACTTTAACACACAGGTTTTTGTACAAAAACATCATGAAGAGATTTTATTACATAATACTTCATAAAAGCCAGCAGCCATATCACTCTGCAACTCACAACTGGCAACCCACTGCTGCTAAGCAGGTGTGAGCCTGGTCAGTACCTGCATGGAAGACCTCCTGGGAAAAACTAAGGTCGCTGCTGGAAGAGGTGTTAGTGGAGCCAGCAGGGGGTGCTCACCTATATGCCCCAGTATAGTGACAGGGACACTATACTGTAAACAAGCGCCGTCCTTCGGATGAGCTGTAAAACTGAGGTCCTGACTCTCTTTGGTAATTAAAAATCCCAGAGTGTTTCTCAAAAAGAGTAGGGGTGTAACCCTGGCGTCCTGGCCAAATTTCCCATTGGCCCTTACCGATCATGGCCTCCTAATAATCTCCATCTATGAATTGTCTTCATTACTCTGCTCTCCTCCCCACTAATAGCTGATTTGTGGTGAGTGTTCTTGCGCACTATGGCTGCCGTTGCATCATCCAGGTGGATGCTGCACATTGGTGGTGATGGAGGGGAGTCCCCATTACCTGTAAAGCACTTTGAGTTGAGTGTCCAGAAAAGCGCTATATAAGTGTAAGCAATTATTAATTTTTATTAAAATAAAATAAAGATGGGATTATCTCTGATAAGGTAAACTCAGCATGGTTTCAGTGATACATATCTTATGTCTTAGGGAAATTTGTGTGTTGTGTGTACATGAGAATGTCCATACCTATTTGTGTGCATCTGACAGCAGCTATCAGAAAACTCCAGAGGAGGAAGATATTCCTTTTAAAAAGACAGGAGGCTAAGTAATTGCTATTGCAAAAAAAATAGAGCTTAACTGTTATATGTTATAATCTACTGTATACATAGTGCCTTGCAAAAGTAGTCAGACACTTCCAAAGGTTTCTCATTTTGTGAAATCAAAAAACAATTAATACAATTTTTTAACCTAAATTTATTCAAAACCTGAATGCTCAGACGTAAGACATCTAAGGAGAAGATAAGTAACCTTAAATTACAGCAAAAACTAAAAACAAAAATCTGAAATACATAATAAGTATTCAGACCGTAAACTTGACGGAAGTGAATTAGGTGGAAACACCTTTGGCAGTAATTACAGCCACAGTTGTTTTGGGGTCGTTTTCTCACAACTTTGCACACTGGCTTGGTGTAATTGTTGCCCATTATTCTTGGCAGATTTGCTCAAGGCATCTCTTGGGGATCTCTTCTTGTCAGCAGTTTTCAAATCTTTCCACAGATTACCAATAGGATTCCAGTCAGGACTTTTGACTGGCCACTCACAAAAATTGAGTAGTAGTTTTGGATCATTGTTCTGCAAAGATGAATTTTGTTCGTGGTTGAATCTTTACTTGAAATTCACTACCTGCCTGAGGATCCTTACAGAGAAAGGTGTTTTTATTCCAAAATCATTGGAACCAGTTTTATTTCACACACAGAAGCCACTCAACTATTTGTGAGGCTTTCAAATGTTATTTTCCAACATTTCAATTAATTCATGATTGTTAAAGTAAAGGGTTTGATATGCAATCATGACTTTTCTGTTTTTCTTTCATATTAATCATATAATAATGTACCTATTTTTTTTGATTGAGAACTGGGGAGTAGATTGTGCATGTAACAGTAATTGCTACTTCATGGCATCATGACTGCAAGCTTTGAAGTAAGGGCTTGTTACTTTTACAACATACTGGATATACTAAATTGTTGTATGTTAAGGACATTATATTATATTCATTATACTCTGGCTTAAGGCCACCCTATATACAGTACCATCTAAATTGAATAAAACAACTTAAAAACTGTGATGGAATCACAACTCCTAATGGAATCAGCTTTATCTTCAAGTTATGTTAACCTTTATGCCGTTTTAAAGGGGAGTACACCGGTCAAAGTCCTTTCTTTTATTTAATGAGTCATTTCCTGTTGAAATATATGGTATTTGTAAGGACAGGAATGACTCAGAGATGGGGGGCCTCTGTTATTGACAACTTCCTTTAGTACATCCTGCATACTGTGAGCGTCTTTGTTTCCCAGTCCCAAGAAAAAATAGACCTTTGAACTGTACTGTACAATTTTCATACATACACAGTTCTACCATCTGGATTTCATGACCAGTGTGCTCCATGCTTTTTGTTCTTTTGTTATTTAATATTCTAAAAATGTTACTGAAGAACCCCATGATGTTTCTACACATTTTGTATATTTAAAAGCAGCAAACAGAAAGAAAAAATAAAGCTACCTTTACTTTTTGTAACAGCTCTCTTGTTTTCTTTCACTTTGAAATAGCACCTTTTCTCATTGATTGTATACTGTATATTTTTAATGTTTATATATTTTTTCATAGCAACATTTTTGCATGCTGTTATTTTTATCAGTTCAATCCAAATAAACTCACATCCTGCTAAAAGATAAAAAGTAAAAGATAGGCATCATACAGCCACTACGTTTGTTAATTTAACAAATATTAGGTATACAGTACAGTATATAGTTTGTGTATATACTGTAGTATTGTGTTTAATCTGTTTTCACAAACCTTATAAACAGAAAAACATTTATCAAAATCTCACTTCTGCTACGTACAGTACTATACATTTTCACACACATATCTGCCTTAATGCTCACACAGCACATGAAGAAAAGTTCATCAATAAAAGCTCATTATGAGACCAATACTATCTTCAACTTAGTCCAACAATAATTGTCACATTCAAATAATTTCTGTGTGCATTTTAACATTGGGAGTCAGTTCTAGATTGAATGCAATCCTTCATGCTCTGTGCTGCATTTAAATTATTTTTTTGTTTTATGATTTTTAGTTTTAAACGCAGTCTTATCATTAGAGCAGGTTTTACCCTACTTTTATTTCTTGTGTAGATTACATTTTATTGCTGTAAAGTCAAAGTAATCTTAAAAAAGTAAATACTGTATAAGACAGAAGGAGAAGATATTTAAGAACCTTTGGTAATCATGAAAATATATATTCAAACTGTTGCAAAATTGTCATTCCAATTAGTTTTCATTATAGAAACATTTTCCTAATCATTTATTTTTATTGTAACCACAGAATTTCTTCTTCAGATAATGGTTTAATGACTCAATAACTTTCTATCTTTAAAAAAACATTGAATAGGATACAGTATCTCTATAGTGTCCCCTTTCCATTCGTTCGCATAACAAACTTCCTCTATGCCCAATGTCTAAGTGAAGCATGCTTCCTGCAGATACAGCTTACTATGAATAGGGTTTACATTATTATACAGGATATATGATACATTACACTTTTCTTATCCAGACAGGAATGATACTCAATGGTACATGCAGTTCTGTAATGTTTACTCTTAGAGGAGCGGAATGGATTACTCATGAAATTACACGTCTCCTGTCTGGACACTTTATTCACTAAATACCACTAAGAATTTCCTGGAAGTGTCTTTTTTTACTTCCTTATGTGTTTCTTTGTATAATTCATGGAAATTCCCTGAATTTGGTATATGTGTTATATGTGTTCACCTAATTTTATCCTTGTTTGCCAAAAAGACTTCTGCTTACCTGTGCTAGTTCTCTGCAGGCACCTTTATCAAGAAAGTGTAATTTAACTTCAGAAGACTTGTTGTTCAAAGCACATAATCCTGTAGGTCTGTAAACGCTTCTAAATGTCATCCATTTGTCCTGGCATGACCCAGGGATTCATGTTGTTTTGCTTGCCACCCTAAATACTGTTCAGCAAGCAGATGTTGATTATCCCATGAGTTTAGTTCTTTTTTCAAAATATTTTTATAATAACTTCTCATTTTTCTCTTTTTATCATGTAATTATACCAGTCCTTTATATTAATTTTGACCATGACTATTTTATGATGTAGTAATTAGTTCTGAGATGTGTAGTCTAAGGCAACAATGCATTTTTATGATTTTTATTACACTGAACAGAATTTAAAATACAACACAGAACCTGGACATCCTTTTCTTAGAATTACAAATCAGGAGAAAGTGGTCATAATTCACCTTTAATAATTTACCTTTAGTTTCTTTGTTTATTTAGAATATCTGGTTTCATTGTTATTAACATTGTATGATGTCAGTGTTTCCTTGATTACCGTTTTAGTTCAAAACAACAGTGATTAAATTTTCATTTATTTAGACAAATGCAATTTTGGAAAATGTGAGGATAGAAGCATTTATTTTCTCAGCCATTGATGTCACCCAGAAAAGTAAATGTATTGTTTTGAAAAGCACTGGAAATGAGTAGATTAAGCAGATCTAAAATTAGAACTAAAACAATTTTTTTTACCGAGATACATGTAATCAAGAGGATTATATCAGTTTTCTAAAATTAAACCAGCCTTTGAAAAAGAAAAACAATCACAATACAGTAAAACAAGTTTGTATGTACTGTATAAACACTGTAGAATTTACTCCCAAAAAGCAAATCATGACAAATTTACTTAAATTATACTGTAAACTCTATATTACACGTATGGTATTGCATATATTGTATATTGATCATTCTTATAGCAAAGTTTAGTTTTTTATACTTTTTTATCAGAAAAAACAAAGTTGTCTTTAAAGACTCTGATATAGCCATTAACATACTTGTGAGCACTTAATTATAAATGTGATTAGAAGTTTGCATAAACCGTATTTTTTCATAAATTATCATTGTAACAATGTATTCATAAACAGCATGCAGACCTAATAGATAATTAAGTATAAGGTACTGTACAATGTGCTATATGTGATCACAACAATTTTGTGGCATGCTATAGTTGGAAAAGAACAGAGAATTGACTTGTCTTTGTTAATCAGAGCTACAGCATAGAAAAACAAGTGCTTCACCTGAGAATACTGTAAAAATGGGTACAATTTTCACATGTTTCTGAAGCATTTGTCAAAGTCTTTACATTTTTCAATGGTTTTGAATACAGTGGTCACAATGCAAGGCAGACTATGAAAGCATCATTATTAATAATAATAATAATAATAATTAATAATTGCTTACACTTATATAGCGCTTTTCTGGACACTCCACTCAAAGCGCTTTACAGGTATTGGGGACTCCCCTCCACCACCACCAATGTGCAACATCCACCTGGATGATGCGACGGCAGCCATGGTGCACCAGAACGCTCACCACACATCAGCTATTAGTGGGGAGGAGAGCAGAGTAATGAAGCCAATTCATAGATGGGGATTATTAGGAGGCCATGATTGATAAGGGCCAATGGGAAATTTGGCCAGGACAACAGGGTTACACCCCTACTCTTTTTGAGAAACACCCTGGGATTTTTAATTACCACAGAGAGTCAGGAACGCGGTTTTACGTCTCATCCAGAGGACGGCACTTGTTTACAGTATAGTGTCCCAGTCACTATACTGGGGCATTAGGACCCACATGAACTGCAGGGTGAGCGCCCCCTGCTGGCCCCACTAACACCTCTTCGTTAGTGTGTTTAGTTTTTATTACTCATGCAAAGATAGTCCAACTGTGAATGAATATGGGTGATGATTTATAGCAATAATTATGTGTTTTGGTCATCATAGATAAATTCTATCTTATGATTCTGTTTCCAGATATGAAAGATTTGCAGGATGTGAACATTTAATGGGAGCCAATAGCCAAACGGATAATTGATATTAAGGGGTTTAAACTATCAAAGAAGTATTTAGAATGCTTTTTTTAGCAATAACATAACAATGCAGAACTACAGGTTGGGCCTCGATCTGCAAGTAAATTCATTTTCACAGAAGCATGTAGAAGAAATATTTGTCATATATTGCAATGATAAAACAAACATACCAAAGAGTTCATTTTAATTTTTGCTGGAATTTTAAAAATATATTTTTAATTGAGAGGTATAGTAGAAGTCACCTCTTCCCCACTTGCCATTTGTCAGGGGAACACTCGGGGGCAGGAGTGGCTGGCCCTGTAACTGCATGATGCTGCCCCACCCCATGTGGGTAGGCAGAAGGGAGGCAAAGGAAAACAGGTGGCAGAACCGAATGTTTCCCTGGTAAACTAGGGGCTTTGCCTCCTTCTGGGAGCTTAGAGCAATCCAGTGGAGGAGCCTTCACATCATAACTTTAGTTTAGAACTGTTGCTGCAATTTTCTTTATCTGCCATATACAATGTACAGGCCGCAAAGCTCTGTTCGCTACATACTGGTGGTCATTTTGTTAACCTCACACTGTGGTATCATGTATTTATTTTTTCAGGATATTGGTTGGATCCCCATGGAGTGGAGGACAGAACAGGATGGGTGATATTTATAAGTGTCCTTTGTCTGGATCCAGAACAAACTGTGACAGACTAAACTTACAGGGTAATGTTGCGTTTCTGATTGGTTAAAAATACATTTGCACACATCGATGCTTTAGGATTTGAGAAATGTTTCACAAAATCCAAAATGACAACTTTTTCTACAGAGTTTTCAAACGCCTGGGGAGGTGTTTGTTCCAAAGTGATTTCTTTCATTTTACAGTGACAAAGGCTTCTAAATGCCTTGATTTGACTTGGCATGACCCAGAGATGTTCTTGATATATTGCTCACCACCCTAAATACTGCTACTGCTCAGCACGTAGATGTAGATAATCTTGTAAATTTAGTTGTTTCCAAAAGATTTCTGTCATACCATTGCATTTCAACATTTCAATGGATCAACATTGTAGTGGAAATTCCTCTTCCGCTTTTGATGGCACAATGCTGGTTGGATTAGTTTTAAAACATGAGACTATGTTTAGATGGAAGGCCATTTGTTTTTCTGTGTATTTAATACCAATGATAATAGACCTCACTGAGAAAAAATAGCACCGTAGGTAAAATAGGTAAGTCATTGTGGAAATGTAAATTTGTTATTTGTCTTTGTATAAAGTTATGCTTCTTTTTTCAGATCAAGTATCAATCCCAGTAGTTACAGAAATAAAAACCAACATGAGCCTTGGACTCACTCTTGCTCGAAAGGAAAAAACAGGGAAATTATTGGTAAAGTAAATATGTTTTAAAATGATCTCCTTTTTAGAAGTATCAATTGCATTTGTATTATACACTCCAAATTTGCAATAGCCATGACTTGCCCTTTTTCGATCCACTCTTCTTATAACACATCATTGGCACCCACAGCCTTGTACCAGAGGTTTAACACTGATTGGAGAGCAGGCATGTGCCTCAGGCTTGTGCCACAGAGGTCACAGAGAACCAAGAGAACCATGTGCAAATAATTCCTATGTACCCTTAGAGGTGCTCAGTCCATTGTGAACCACCACTTGAAGAGTAATGGTCACAGCAGGCTAGTGACATGACCCAGACTCAATCCAGTGATTGTAGCCTGCACTTGGGCACATCACCTGGGATGCCCCTCATTGTCTCCTTTGAAATAGTTCAATAATAAGTTCAATTTAATTTTATTTGTTGTGGGAAATGTTTTGTTATTCTTTTAAAAGACAAAACAATTAAGAATGTGTTATTGAAAACACTAGGCTCACCTAGAAGCATTTTAATACATGAATGACTTCATTTTAAACTTACAGATCTTTATTTGTTTACATTCTAAACTGTAGGCATGCCTTTTTCAATGTTTTGTCTCTCACCTTACTTGTTTTCCTTTGCAATTCAGACATGCGGCCCACTGTGGGCTCAACAGTGTGGAAGTCAGTACTTTGCCCCTGGAATCTGCTCTTATTTAGATCCCAACTTCAAGCCTCAGAGCTTCTCTCCTGCACTTCAGCGTAAGATTAATTTCAAACTTATGTGTGGTTTTTTACTTTTTGAAAAACTACCAGATATCATTTCCAGTTTTAAATTTCCATCAAAGAAATTCATAACAAAACAGACCAGACCTTCCCCAGAAATTGGAACTTGTTCAGAAGCATTTTTGAAGAAAAATATTTTTCTTTGACTACCAGACTTGAAGAGAGTTTTTTTTATTTAAAATTTATCGTGTCTATGTAAAGCTCAAAGTTGGAAATGAAATGTAAGCATATGGACATTAATTAATGAATTCATTGGCTCATACTGACTGAGGTGTTATTAACCATTCAATACATTTAAAGTCAGCTTCCCAAAAGCTGATTTAATTATTTTCATTGTGTTTTCCAGAGTGTGGAGGTCCAATGGATATAGCAATTGTTTTAGATGGGTCCAACAGCATTTGGCCTTGGCCTCCTATCCAGAATTTTCTTAAGAACCTAATACAGAACTTAAACATTGGTCCAAATGATGCCCAGGTTAGTGCTTTCGCCTAGTTTTCAATATGTAGATTAAATAACACAACTGTACCTAAGAAAACAAATGTTTTGAATTTGTGTTTGACACTGTAACCTTCACTGAATCATTACTAGTTGGCAGTTTCACATCATGTTATTTTGTGGATGAATCAAAATGGTTCAAAGAGAATATTAATGTCAGGTAATGCATATCCCTGGCAAAACGTACTGTATGTTTATCATTTAAATATTTATCCACAAAATATATGTAGGCAACTTTGTGTATGTCTTATACAGTACCTGTAAAAGGGCAGTGTTTCTTCCTTTTTTTAGTTGGTTACCTTGTAATAATTTCTCAAAAGAAAATGAAATTTCATTACATGCATTTTCTCTGATTCCTGAATTTACCAGACCACCAAAGTGGTTATAGAGTAATTTTCACTGTTTTTTTTTCAGGTGAGCATTATACAATATGCAGTCAACCCATCTTTTGAATTCAAATTGAATCAATACAAGTCCAAAAAAGAGATGATTGATGCTGCCTCAAAAATAGACCAGAAACTTGGAGACCAAACAAATACATTTAAAGCAATAGAGTTTGCAAGGTTGGCACATTGATCTTTACTTACATTTAACGATGACTCTCCCAGCATTACTTTTGTATTAAAGTATTAATCATTGTTAAAGTTTCAAGGACCAAACATGACTTTTTTTAGCTTTTATATGGATGATGTGTCCTTTCTAAGCTTTGCTGATATGAAGTGAATTTTACACATTTTATGTTGTTTTTCTCGTTTGCCATACTGTATACACCCGTACCTCTTTAACATTGTAATAACATAGTAATAAAAAAACACTGCTTACCTAGTTAGACATCATTAATCATGCTTTTTGTGTAATTACACACACACTCACAATTGTCATTTTATCATTGACCCTTTGGGGTCAATGAAAGTGTTAATCACAAAAATTCTTACAAAAAGTAAGAGCACACACCATAACGAACGACGCACGAAGCAAAACACGGTGAACTGTTTCACACATGTTTCTTGTGCCACTCTGTAGGCTCTGTGCTAGCTTTCACCCATACTACTTAATATAATGTACTACATGCGAACAGTCAATATGAAATAAGTCATATGATGCCTTCCTCTTCACTCTCTACATTTGGTGGAGGCTTCAGAAATTTCTTCATATCGCATCTTCTTAGTTTTGAAGTTGTCTTTCGTTATTCTAAATGTGGGTAACAATTCACATGCTTTGTAGTATCATATTTTCATAAAAAGAACAGAACAAAATATGTCAGCTGTACAATGAAAACAGAAATAATAAATATATAATAAATGAAATAAAAGAATGATTGTTTAAACATGAGTATTTTAAGATGTGATTTAAAACAAAGAACTCAGGAGGACAGAAATATAAGGGCAAACACTGAATTCATGTTCTTTAAAGTCAAAAACAATATCCTAATGTCTATGTGACATTAAAATGACATTATGTGAGTTAAAAGTGTTCTGAAGATAAAAGTTATTTTGGTAACACAATGGAGATGCAGCTCAAAGGTTACCACAAAATTTGGGTATGAGAAATTTCAAACCACAGATAGCTATTTTTGGACTATCCACATCAAATGCAAAAATAAAAATAATTGTATTTTGTGATGTGAAGAATTAAGTTACATCGCCTTAGTTATACCACATCCTGTCACATTCAGAGAAATGTGGAATATGAGCCTTAGCTCAGCAAAAGCTACACTAAAGTTCATCATATCAAAATCCAGTAGAGCCTGGTTTGAGACCACCTCCAAGTCTGAAATTCTTTAACAACCTTGAAGGGCTGTTTTGGTGCTGTAGAGCAGCCTAAAACCTGATTGAAGAGGTTAATACAGTTTATCAAGAAATGGTTATTTAATTGTGCTGCCACAACACGTTACAACTGTTTTTAGTTTTGAAATATGCCTCCAATTGCCTATGTTGTCAGTAACTTGTTTGGACAGCAGCGATTTTAAAGTCTGGGGGCGCAGCTCCAGGACTGCAGAACTTGCTGATGTTGACAGCTATAAAACAGGAATGAAGAAGGAAGAGGTGTTACAGCATACAGCAAGAGAGAATGTTAACAGTAAAATCCAAATGAAACACTGAATGGCAGGAGCCTGCCTTAATTTATCCCTCCTGCCAAGGCTGGTACCCCCAGTGGAGAGAGAGGCTTGCCAGATACAGGAGAGACTCCCATTTGTCACGGGTCCAGAAACTCTCCAAGATTTCCTCGACTCACATCCCCTCTCTTTCCCTGGTGCTGCATGATTGCCGTGGGCTCATAACTTCAGCTCTCCTGTGCTAACAGCACGCTGCAGTGGTCACCTATGCTGATACACTCACACATACAGAAGCAGATATGAGCAGAATGTCCACAACTAGTGCCTTATTCATTGACAGGACTTTTTATGCATTATATTACCAGCAACTCTGGCTGTCTTACTCCAGAGTTGTCCTTTCTTCCTGTTTGGACTCAGTGTTATTATATCTCTGACTCAATGGCCTCCCATTGCCAGGTTACACAGTCCTTAATCCCCGTCAGAACTCCCACCTCAGACTGAAGCATACTGTACTTGCTGGGAACCACACTCATAGTCCAGTCCCAGTTCAAAAGTTCGGTGAGGGCAATAATGGTGAAATCAGCCCCCAAAGTAATGGCTACAGGAAGCACAATAGTCAAGAGAATAAGGTCTCTTATAAAACTACAGGGCTCTATATCCATTACAATTTACTTGTAAAGCCAGCAGTACATTTGCACATTAAGATTTTTATTGTCATTGTTGCCATTATTTATATATCTGAATGATATGAGAACATTACTCCGAGAGAAAACTGAAAAGGAATGATTCATGTTTGAGTGCTCTGTAAACAATAAAGGAATATTACAACAAATGTGATCAGAGACAAGTTATCCTGCACTGAAAACTACCAATCACTCAGTTTACAGTTTTCAATGCAGTCAACATGCAGAACTGCTTTGAAAGAGGGGTCATTTTGTACATTCTAGCAAATGAGAAGCACTGTGTGAACAGGAAATGAGTAAATTTGTTTTCATTTATGCATAATTCAGTGGCTGTTACAGAGTATGTCTTCCTATCACCAAAAACAAAAAAAATACACTGCCTTGCAAATGTATTTACCCTTCCATTGATGCAATTTTGTTGTATTACAAATTATGCATGCACTCTTTTAAAGTGAAAGATTTGAATTGGAGCTTGACCACTCACACTGAACACTTCTATGGGTACAAAATGTCAATAGCAAACATTTGAGCA
Organism: Lepisosteus platostomus; assembly: GCF_059453375.1. Lineage (NCBI taxonomy): Eukaryota > Metazoa > Chordata > Actinopteri > Semionotiformes > Lepisosteidae > Lepisosteus > Lepisosteus platostomus. The sequence goes on along the minus strand of NC_142614.1, from coordinate 41,941,508 downwards.
TTTAAGAGCTAAAACAGATTTTAAATTATATTCTAAATAGAATACTATAATAACCTGTGATTAAGAACTCAGATGGAGCAAAAAAACAACAAACACAGTGGTCATCTTGGACCACTGTAAGGAGTTACTACTGCAGGTCTTTTTTATCTTATTTTTATTACAAAATGCATATTCTGCTGATTGAAAAAAATAGCTTGTATTTCACAAAGGAAATTCTGGTGAAGGTACTCAAAAGGGATCTTAAAATGTGTTAATAAAAGTGTATTATTTGCTTTGGAATTAAAAGTATGCAGAACCCTCTTACATTTCAAAACCTTATTTTGTATGTTAAACTATAGTGTCTGTAGTTCATTTTCTACTTTAAAAAAATCTAAATGAAAAACCTTATGCCTAGCTGATAATGTTATATGAACTCAATTTCAAATGTTTTTTTTTAACCCAAATACATCTTATACACAGTTTGAAATTGTTTATGGTGTCTTTGATAGGTCACAAGCTTTTTTGCCTGGAAATGGTGGACGTCAAGGGGCTGCAAAAGTGATGGTGGTTGTGACAGATGGAGAATCCCATGACAAGTTCTATAGAGATGAATACATTGAGAAATGTGAGAGAGACAAAATCACCCGGTTTGGAATTGCTGTAAGGAGACATTTTTCTGAACATTTGCTTTTGTTTTAATGGCACTTTGTGTGACAGAATCCGAGGATGTGCTGTACCAACAAAACAAAAATAACTTGGTTTAGTGATAAATTGAGATAGGATCAATCTAAGATTGTTTTTAAATCAGTGGTGTGGTACATTGTACCACAAAAAACTGAAGTAAGATTAGTAAATCTTAGATTAAGCAGATCATTTGAAAACAACTCAGGGAGAGAGGTATGGAACTCATTCTATTCAATCATCAAGAAATGAAAGGTGCAAGGTATCACCGAATGACTGCCTAACTGAGCAGCCAAGCAAGGAGGAGGCCGATAAGGGATGCCACTGTGACCCCAACGACAACTTTGAAAGAGGTAAAAAGATCAGTGGCTGAGATGGGGAAAAAGGTGCATATCAAAAATTTCCTGGTTACTTCAAAACGCTGGCCTGTCAAGCAGAGTGGGAAACCCATCTCATTTCTAACATGGTGTTTGTATCTAGCAGAGCACCAGGGTGATCCTGCAGTAGTGTTTAAAAAGATTATCTCAGCGGAGAGAAAACTGGAATTTTTTCATCTACAGTGGTGTGAAAAAGTGTTTACCCCTTCCTGATTTCTTATTTTTTTGCATGTTTGTCACACTGAAATGTTTCAGATCATCAAACAAATTAAAATATTAGACAAAGATAACACAAGTAAACACAAAATGCAGTTTTTAAATGAAGGTTTTTATTATTAAGGGGAAAAAAATCCAAACCTACATGGCCCTGTGTGAAAAAGTGATTGCCCCCCCCCTGTTAAAACATAAATCAACTGTGGTTTATCACATCTTTGGAAAGCTGAGTTCAATTTCTCTAGCCACACCCAGGCCTGATTACTGCCACACCTGTTCTCAATCAAGAAATCACTTAAATAGAACCTGCCTGACAAAGTGAAGTAGACCAAAAGATCCTCAAAAGCTAGACATCATGCTGCGATCCAAAGAAATTCAGGAACAAATGAGAAACAGAGTAATTGAGATTTATCAGTCTGGAAAAGGTTATAAAGCCATTTCTAAAGCTTTGGGACTCCAGCGAACCACAGTGAGAGCCATAATCCACAAATGGCAAAAACATGGAACAGTGGTGAACCTTCCCAGGAGTGGCCAGCCGACCAAAATTACCCCAAGAGCGCAGCAACGACTCATCCAAGAGGTCACAAAAAAACCCACAACAACATCCAAAGAACTGCAGGCTTCACTTGCCTCAGTTCAGGTTAGTGTTCATGACTCCACCATAAGAAAGAGACTGGGCAAAAATGGCCTGCATGGCAGAGTTCCAAGACGAAAACCACTGCTGAGCAAAAAGAACATAAAGGCTCATCTTGGTTTTGCCAGAAAACATCTTGATGATCCCCAAGACTTTTGGGAAAATACTCTGTGGACTGACGAGACAAAAGTTGAACTTTTTGGAAGGTGTGTGTCCCATTACATCTGGCATAACAGTAACACAGCATTTCAGAAAAGGAACATCATACCAACAGTAAAATATGGTGGTGGTAATGTGATGGTCTGGGGCTGTTTTGCTTCTTCAGGACCTGGAAGACTTGCTGTGGTAAATGGAACCATGAATTCTGCTGTCTACCAAGAAATCCTGAAGGTGAATGTCCGGCCATCTGTTCGTGACCTCAAGCTGAAGTGCACTTGGGTTCTGCAGCAGGACAATGATCCAAAACACACCAGCAAGTCCACCTCTGAATGGCTAAAGAAAAACAAAATGAAGACTTTGGAGTGGCCTAGTCAAAGTCCTGACCTGAATCCGATTGAGATGTTGTGGCGTGACCTTAAAAAAGCGGTTAAGGCTTGAAAACCCTCCAATGTGGCTGAATTACAACAATTCTGCAAAGATGAGTGGGCCAAAATCCCTCCACAGCGCTGTAAAAGACTCATTGCCAGTTATCGCAAACGCTTGATTGCAGTTGTTGCTGCTAAGGGTGGCCCAACCAGTTATTAAGTTTAGGGGGCAATCACTTTTTCACACAGGGCCATGTAAGTTTGGATTTTTTTTCCCCTTAATAATAAAAACCTTAATTTAAAAACTGCATTTTGTGTTTACTTGTGTTATCTTTGTCTAATATTTCAATTTGTTTGATGATCTGAAACATTTCAGTGTGACAAACATGCAAAAAAAAAAGAAATCAGGAAGGGGGCAAACACTTTTTCACACCACTGTAAATGCAAAGTGTGAAATTTGACACAGAACATTTCCCAGTCAGTACCATCATTACAGTCATACATTCTTCTCACAGATTCATGTTATGGAGATGCTTACAATCAGCAGGGACTGGAAAGCTTGTTAGGACTGAAGGGAAAATAGGCAGAGCAGGAAAACGCTAGAGGAAAACTTGCTTGAGCTAATCTGCAGTGCAGTGGTGAAATGTTGCACCAAACTGGTGTACAAAGTTGTTAAAAACTTTCCCCAAAAAAACTTCCATCAGATATTGAGGTCACAGGTCTGAATACTTCAGACCCAATGCAATCAACTTACACTTGATTAAAATTACTGGTGCATAAGATATATATTTTAATCTTGTGAACATAGGGTGTGATATGGATTAAACATAAAATGTGTTTGCACTTTGGTGCAATATGAATAAAATAATAAAATGCTATCTTTAATTTAATCTGGTTTAGCGGTTAATTAATGTCTATGTAATAAAGCCATAAAGATCAGGTCTGTCCATACATGTTTTTATTTGCTTGTTTTTATTTTTTGTTCATATTGATTCCAGTCATGTTTTAGCCTTACAAAATACCTGTATTTCTGGTTCCTTTTTCTAGGTCTTAGGATATTATTTAAGAAATGACATTGACACCAAAAATCTTATTGATGAAATCAAGTCTATTGCAAGTACCCCAACAGAGAGGTACTTTTTCAATGTGTCAGCTGAAGAAGCCCTCTTAGAAATTGCAGGGACCCTTGGAGAACGAATCTTTAATATAGAAGGTGAGTGAAAATTAATGACTCACTAAAGGATTTCTGGAATTTCGAGTACATTTTAAAGGGGAACTACAGTCCCAATTTCTTGGACCAGTTATTGAATCTCAGTATTAAATAAATTCATTGACAGTTTAGAAAAAAGCAAATAGCAAATTTTGAATTCAGCACAAAATTGTGAACTTTGTGTAAGTACTGCAAGTCTCCATGTTGTTGCAAACCCATGGGCAAGAGTGGGAGTTCCTGTGAATTGTGACATGTGCGGCCCTTCCTGTTTAATAGTCAGTGTAATTACTAATGTAATGCAATGTATCGTATGACCCTAACCCTAACAAGTAAGGCTCATTTATCGGTAAAACCATCTTGAAGTCGAGAGCAATATTTCTATTTGGCGTAAAAGAGACGTATTCACCAGCCTGCTTCTTTATAATGTAATATGGCCACTTCAGGTCACAGGTTTTTTGCCTCATTGTGAAGCGTATAATATGACGCTATGCATATCTGCAAATTTTAATTTTAAGTAAATTGTTAAGTTATTGTGTATATTTTACTTTTGAAATGCACTCATCAATGCTGATTGTTTCTAACCCAAAAATATAAAAATAGCATTGCAGTTCCCCAGTGGTTAATTACTGAAAAAAAACAGTAGTAGTTATATTTTGATGGGGGGCAGTGGTGTGACTGCCACTTGGGCACGAACAGGTATGTCCAGCACTCTGGACATGCCTCTTTCATCCTATGCTGTTCTTTCTGCAGTTATTGCACCATCTTCACATCTCTTTAAATATGCAATCAGATCCAGAATTGATTCTACATGTATAACACTCTCCCTTTATCAGGGATTCGCTGCAGCCATCAGTCTGACTTCACTCTCACTTTTTTTAAATAAAAATGAAAATGAAAATGGTTGTATACTCCTCCAAAGCTTTCTTTAGACAAGAACCAGAGAGTGCAAATTCAATTGCAGCTTAAACTTTCCACCACACACCCTCCCCCCACTGCAATTAAGCAACACGTAAAGAAAGCACTGAACACTCCAGAGACAATTTGTTAAAAGTATAACTTGCGTGTTGGGTGGGATTAAAAGCAGACCCTTTTGCACATTTCATTACGTGTTTCAGTGGCCTTTTTAATTCTAGATTATAATTATAAATATATATACTGTATATATGATTTCATTTTAAAACTTGTTTTTACTTCTGCCATTGACAATATTCACGTTTGCTAACACATTTATGTTAATTCACTATTAATATTATTAATAATAACTTCCAGATTGCACCTAAATTGAAACATTTATGAACACATTTGTGAATGTGTACCTCTATAAAAACTGAAACATTTGTAAATTTTCAGGCACAAAGATGGTTATTTATTCCCACTGATTGCCCTCTATTTCATCAGGAGCTTGTATTGGAAACAAAACAACACAAATGTGAAATCAAAGTCGCATGTTATTAACTGTATTTTATTTCTTTACTAGGAACTGGAAAGGCTGGCGAAAATTTTCAAATGGAAATGTCACAAGTTGGATTTAGTGCTCACTATTCCAACAAACAGGTAGGATAATTTATTATCTGTATAAACAACTACAGATTTAAAGCAGGGACTTTTTTTACATTATGCTTTTCCCATTAATATGACTGTTCAACATATTCTAAGATTTTTGCATTAAACTTAATAAGTTATAAATACTCCTTAAAAATAAGTTGTGCTTTTCAGAGTATTACCTTGGTACAATTATGTAATGCAATTTTATTGATAACCTAAGGCATTTGTAGTATTGATAACAATGTAGGTGTGATTTTACTTCCTTGTTTTGAAATTAAAAATAAAATATATACTATCAGAAGAGGCCACATCCACCAGTATGTAGCCAAATATCAGTCTGGACTTTTGATATGTTTCATTTTTAAAGGAATACTGAAGCATGTTTTTTTTCTTAGGAGCATGCTTAACAGTTTTCTATTGGTTAATAGAAAACCGTTGGCTTTGGAGTATACTAAGAGTTAAAATCTGACATTACTTAATCAAACAAATGTTTCTGACTCAGATCATGCAAGGAACGTATGAATGCTCATAGCTAAATTGGAATTGTCGGCATTAATCATTTATATTTATAGCAGAACATATAACAATATATATAATTATAATTAGAAGAAAAAAACTTAGTTGAAGGAAAAACCCTCTTTCAGACAAAATATTTTTAAAAAGAAGAAGGAAATGGTGAGGTATCATTCCACTTTTAGATGTGTCTAATATGTTCAAGGACACTCCACAGTACCATACTGTGATCTCAGACTCCCAACAACTGTGTCCTTTAAAGTTAGATACCTCACTACAGTGAGGCTGAATCTTAAAGTCTTGTACTTTAAAACTACACAAGATCATTGAATAAGTATTGGAGTATGCATTACTTTAGATTATTTTACAATATTTCTTAAAATAGAATATCTCTTAGAATATAGAAAAATTATGATTTAAGTAATGGACAGATATTCTGAGTCTCCTCACTATCACTATCAGTCGTCCTCCTCCACAGGATGTCATGATGTTAGGTGCTGTAGGAGCCTATGCATGGAGTGGAACTGTTGTTCATCAAACTGCCCAGAAATCTGACATTTTTCCCCGGCAAGCATTTGAGAAAATCCTTGAAGACAGAAACCACAGCTCTTTGCTTGGTAATCCCCTTATTATTAAGTCTCTCTTATTTATTTTTCATTACTTCGTGATATTACTTTGAATACAAAATGTAGTGTAACCATTTTGTGCTATATACTGTACATGTAGCTATTTTTCATTATCATTCAGAAGGTGACATGATGTTTAAAAAGGAACATAATTCAGATATATGAATTCTAGAGTTTAAATGAAACTTTTGGTTATAAAAAGTCAGATTTTATACTAGATTAGAATTTATTGAAGTTATCATGTTGATTGAATTCATTTTTCATGTTTGTCCTGTGATTTGCACACTTTTTCCGTGATACTTAACTGTATTTGTGTTATTGCTTGATCAGGCTATTCAGTGACCACACTGACTGATGGCAATGCTGAGTACTATGTTGCTGGAGCTCCTCGTTCCAATCACACTGGTCAAGTGGTTGTTTACAACATAGACAGTCAGCACCAGCCTAAAGTTATAGACTCACAAAGAGGAGAACAGGTGAGCAGATGTTCCCCTTCTTCTTGAAAAGATTGTGCGTGATCTTTTTCTCCTACTCTGTCATATACATCATATGATATACAGTAGAATCTGCAACTCCCACATTATAAAGAGTGTAATGATAATTTACAGTATATTACTTGGCTGTGAAAGGCTGTAAAAATAACAACAAACAACACGAGATGTTCTTAGTTCATAATGTGAAAGATTGTATCATCTGATAATATATATCCTTATTTTCTCATTGTTTATAAGGCATTTTGGCACTTAAGGCAATTTGTAAGAGGACAAACTATACAAAATGTATGCTTTCCTTTTTTAAGATTGGAGGATAGTTTTAAGATCATACAAGAATATGTTTTTAAAAGTTAAAGCCAAAATAAAATGTTAAAAAAGGATTAACTGTAACACTGCAGAAATATACAGTATCCACAACATGATGATAATATTCTGCAATTTGATTACATTTTTTGTAGTTGATATTGTTGGATTAAGACAATCTTGGGTATTGAAAGCTTACAGCATCAAAAACATACCTTTTGTAATTTTGTGTGTGAACTTTAATTTGTTTTTATTTCCCAGATTGGTTCCTATTTTGGTAGCGTCCTGTGCTCAGTGGACGTCAACAGGGACTCCAGAACAGATGTGCTGTTGGTTGGTGCTCCCATGTATATGAGTGATTTGAAAAAAGAAAAGGGAAAGGTGTATGTCTTCTCCGTTACAAAGGTGAAGCAAGTAATTTTGTTTGCGGTCCAGACCTATTTTAGAAAAAAGAAAGTACTTCATGGACTTTTTTATATTCCTTGTGGCTATCATGTTTCTTCACTGCACTGTCCATCGGCAAGTGTACCCACTCAGGGAAGGAAGCGGTCAAAAACAAACAAGCACTCGATGTACAGTACATAGAAGAAATGTCATACAGTATGTCTTACACATGATTTAATGCTTAACACATCATAGAGCACTATATATTGAGATGTACATATTAAGATTTTGTAAAAGAGTTGCACTTAGTGTGTTAATAAAAACTGTTTTTTTATTTTTAATTAATGATTGCTAATGTTCTTGTTATTATTTCTAGGGCATTTTAAGCCAGCAAGGCTTCCTGCAAGGACCATCAAGCTTTGAGAATGCTCGCTTTGGTATGGCCATTACTGCTGTTCCTGACCTGAACCTAGATGGATTCAATGATGTTATAGTGGGGGCTCCATTAGAAGATGATAACAGGGGCGTCATTTACATATACAATGGAGACCAAATAACCATACGGAAACAGGCTTCACAGGTGAGGGCTGTGTGCTGAATAACTAAGCTTTTTCAAATTATGTCAGCACAGTATTCTAAATATTCTGGATTTAAGGAACCAACTTCTGTCAAGTTGACTTGACCTATTGAATTAAATTACCATTGATGATAATTAGTCATTTTTGTTTCATTATCTTTAGAGTACAAAATATTGCTTTTCAAGAAAATTGGAAATTGCTTTAAAAACAGGCCTTCTCCAGTTCAGCTCAGTGCCATTCTTGGTCCCTTTACTTTATTCATTAAATACTTGGGACAATTTTATTGTAATGAATTCAATAGCATTCCATCCTCATCCAATTCAGTGTCGCAGGGGAGCCAGAGATAAGGCCTGGACGGGACTCCAGTCCATCACAGGACACACAGATACACAAACACAAACACACATATGCTTAAATCAAGGCTAGTTTTTCCAGAAGCCATTTTCTTTCACATCTTGGATTGCAACTACTGTATGAACCCCTTGACTGCTTGTGGGGGAGCATGAGGATGTGTGGGCAGATTTCCTTCCAAGCACTTGTCTTCTTACACATCACAGCAGGGTCTTCCACACATTACTGCAGGGTCAGTGCTGATTGGAGGACAGTCGTGTCCCTCACAGACAGAACAGCCCTGTACTGGAGGATCGTCTTGTCCCTCACAGACAGCACAGCTCTGTACTGGAGGATCAGTGCTGATTGGAGGAGTCGTGTCCCTCACAGATAATACCGATCTGTACGGGAGTATTAGGTGCTGATTGGAGGAAAGGAACATTTCCTCCAATCCCTACAGGATGATCAGTGCTGATTGTAGGCGAAGCATATCCCTCACAGACAGCAACTCAGGCCTGCAACCTCCCCAGAGGCTGCAGGGAGGCGCTGAGTCTTTGAGAGCTGAGAGATGTAGTATCAGTTCTTCTTTTTTTTTCTGAGCTATATACCGTAGCTTTTTTTGGAGGGGTGTGAAATCACTCAACTCACCCAACAATAGAGCATTTATGCAAGCTATGGTTATTATAAACTATACAAATACTTGTCTTCTTACCCAAGGTGGGGCTATTTTGTGGGAAGTGCTTTCCCAAAATCAGAATCTTCTCCTCCGATTCAGTTTGAATATAAAATTATTTAGGAGAAATGACATCACTTCTCTAAAACCAAATTTTTAAAATCTCACAAATTAAAGCAAAGCACTGCTTTTAGCAAAACTAACGGGCATAAACCAATGAATTAGGAGGCGCAGTTTGTGCTGTTTGTCCAGGGTTAAATTTAATGGGCTGAGTCACTCCCCAAATAAAAAAAGTAATATATCTCAGAAACAAAAAAGCCCAATTTAATTTTAACAGCACAGATTAACGTGTTGGGAGTCATTGCTTCTTCAAGGAGCTTTTAGATAGCCAGTCATGTCAACTCATGGGAGGTCATGCAGATTTCACACAAACAGGTACTGTATCTGAGGCAGGAATTGAATACATGTTGCTGGAGTTAAATGCCCTAACACTGTGAAGCCCTTGTTTGCTGGTGTAACAGAAATAATATTTAGTTTTGTTTTTTTTCTCTGCTTTTGTAATGTACAGTATAACACTGCAAATGTTTGTTTTCAGAAAATATTAGGATCTGAACTAGATCCAAAGTTGCAGTACTTTGGTAGGTCTCTTGATGCCTATGGAGATTTGAACGAGGACACAATCCCAGATGTGTCTGTTGGAGCTTATGGGAATGTGATTCAGCTCTGGTAAGTTACTTAATAATAATAATTGCTTACACTTATATAGCGCTTTTCTGGACACTCCACTCAAAGAGCTTTACAGGTAATGGGGACTCCCCTCCACCACCACCAATGTGCGGCATCCACCTGGATGATGCGACGGCAGCCATAGTGCGCCAGAACGCTCACCACACATCAGCTATCAGTGGGGAGGAGAGCAGAGTAATGTAGCCAATTCATAGAGAGGGATTATTAGGAGGCCATGATTGGTAAGGGCCAATTGGAAATTTGGCCAGGACACCGGGGTTACACCCCTACTCTTTTCGAGAAGCGCCCTGGGATTTTTAATGACCACAGAGAGTCAGGACCTCAGTTTTACATCTCATCCGAAGGACAGCGCCTGTTTACAGTATAGTGTCCCCATCACTATACTGGGGCATTAGGACCCATATGGACCACAGGGTGAGCGCCCCCTGCTGGCCCCACTAACACCTCTTCCAGCAGCAACCTTAGTTTTTCCCAGGAGGTCTCCCATCCAGGTACTGACCAGGCTCACACCTGCTTAGCTTCAGTGGGTTGCCAGTTGTGAGTTGCAGGGTGATATGGCTGCTTATTATTTTTCAAATAATACTTCTGTGCTTATGTTTCTTGTAATGTCATTTGCAGTTTTCTTCAGTGCACATGCTGCAAATGCTGTGAGCTGCTGCTTTACAAGGGTGTTAAATGATATTTACCAGATATTTCAATTAGCTTCCATGAATTACAGGAGCTGGAGTTTTTCTTAGCTTTTATTACAGAGAGCAAGCAAAGAGAAGAGCAGCGTCTGAGTTTTATATTACAGAGCTACTGTAGATCATTTCAGTTCCAGTATTGTGACTTTTGCCAAAAAAGTTATATTGACCAATGAAATGCTAACCCATGTGTTAAGTGGTGTTTTATCCATGTAGTCATATGAAAGATAATGTACTGAGAGGCATTGAAAACAAATTAGTATTGAATGACAAATTAGTATTGGAACCTTTCAAGATTTTCAAGATTCTTCAATATTTCCTTATTAACCATATACAACAAGTGTATTGGAATGCTTACATGTTCAGCTGTACTCAATAACATTAAAGAAAGAGAAAATAAAAAAATATTATTTTTTTTAATCAAATACATTAAAATAAAAGATGCACAAATGACTGACATGGACAATAAATTCTGACAACAGACATTATAATATAGCCAAGCCAGGACATAGTGCAAACCTATAACATTTGTTGTGTTTTTAATGCCACTTAGTAATATATATGTAGCATTTCCAAAGTACTGTTTGTTTATTTCCAATGTCTTATACATAGTCTTTATTTCAGCAACTGTGAGTTCATGCAAAAAGGCTACTTACAACATTTAATCATGTCAATTTTATTTTAGGTCACGAAGACTAGCCACAGTAAATGTAAACACAACTTTCACACCCGATAAAATCAGCATTCTTGACAAGAACTGTGACATAAATGGGAGAAAACTCTTCTGTTTCGACACCAGAGTGTGCTTCAGGGCTTTGTTTAGTCCCAAAACACCCATTGGTCCTGTAGGTAAGAGCACATTGTTCTGACTTTTTGAAAGGGATAACATTGTTTATCAATGTTTATATAAGATATTTTTTTCAAATAAACTTCTTGTTAATCAATCAAAAACATTATAATAACAGAAGCAAGGTTACAAACGAGAGGAGGCCATTCGGCCTATCAAGCCCATTTGGTAATTAGTAGCTATTTGAATGAAGGATCTCATCCAGCTGCTTCTTTAAAAAAACTAGGGTATTAATGACAACAACATGGCTGGGTATCGTGTTACATGCTCCCACAGCCCTTTGGGTAAACAAGAGCCCCCTGTCTTCCATTTTAAATGCACATCCACATACTGTAGTTTCCAGTTGTGCCCTCTTGTTTGTATTTAACTATTTATTCACACTGTTCAGATCACTACAATAGTCAGCATTTTATCTCACTCCTGCTCTGTCCTTGGTTCTTTACAATTAAATTAAATTAATTAATTAAATTAAATTTTATGTTTAGACTCTCAAAGCATTCCTTTCCTTTTTAGCCATACAGTACAACTTAACACTTGATGCAGATCTCCAGTCTACTCGAGTGAGTTCAAGAGGTTTGTTCCTCAAAAACAATGAACGGCTTTGGCAGAAAAATGTTCACATTCAGAGTGAAGACATTTGTGAAAAATATACAGTATATGTTCAGGTAAGTGAAAAAATAATTTTACTTAACTGTGACAAATAATATACATTAAATGTTCTGTTCTAAGATGCCTTTGAAGTGGATGTAGCAGGTCAGACTATAAAGAGGCTGTGTGGGAGTTAGGTAATTGGTGGTGGTTAGGTACACATTCTCACATAGGCCTAATTAGTGGTATTTTGACGACAGTGTGAGTTTGTGGTGATGAATTTGATAGGAGTCTGGGTCAGGAGTCTTTTTTTTGTATATCTATTGAAATATTTATTTATACCAAATAAATGCACTGTTCAGTATTTTGCTGCTATGAGTTTGTATATGTTCGGTTCACTACAGCCACCTTAGTTAAGGGTGGTGTTTGCATATTCTCCCTGTGTTCACATAAGTTTTCTGTGGTTCTCCAGTTTCCTCCAACCTGCCAAGACATGCTTGTTAATTGGTGTGTCTAAAGTGTACGTGTGTGTATATAATTGTACTGTATGTCTGTGTCACAGAAGCACTGTGATAGACTGATAATCTTGCCACACTCAGTCTTATCTAGCACCCTTCGATTAGAGGAATGGCTCTGGCTTGTCAAGACCCTTTACAGACCCTTTAGACCCTTTCATACAATGCATAGGTGGTCACCCAAGATAAAAACACTAGATTAAGACTCTCAATCAATGTAAAAAATAAATTAAGCTTTTTTATCATTCACAAGAGCATATAGCCTTTATATACCTCAAGTTGAGATTTCTAAAAAAAATCAGCCCAGTTTCTCATTTCAGATTCAAAGGTTCAGTTCACTCACTCAGATTCAACAGTTCACTCACAATTATATCATGAAATCTAAGGAAGTCTAAGAATGTGAGTCACAAGTACTTTTGCGAGATTTATTTTCACAATATCTATTTATTTTCGATTCTGTTTCTCACTCTCACACATACAGTATACCATGTCTACCTATCATTGAAATAAAGTGTTGATGTGCATGTGTTATGCAATTTGCAGTTCATAAGTAAAGACGTTGAGCACAGGGATATACGCTAATTTCAAAATGAGTAAAATCATTCTCTTTTTATAAAAAAAACAGGAGGCTCCTGACGTTATGAAACCCATTGGTGTCCGAGTTGACATTGCTCTTCAGAATCCAAATGGCAACCCCGTGCTCAATGTATATGCACCCAGTGCCTGGGAGTTCTCTGTGAGTTTTGCTGGCGCTAACATTTTGAGTAGAAAATTTTTGGTTATAAGGACTTCAAACTATGGGTTTAAATATTTACTTCCTTATAAATACTGAATAATGTTCAGTTAGAGATCATTGGAATCATAAATAGGGAACTGTTCTTTTTTATTTGTGTTATCAACTGTCTGTTCAATGCAGAATGAGTTAAAACACTTTTTTACTGTTTGTCAACACTGTGTTTTACATTTTTAAAGAGGAAGGAAAGAGAGGTACATTTGTAGTGACAGAGTTGCAGTTTTGTCAATGATTTGTGGTATAGACACCTTTAACACCTAATTAGTTTATTAGTGTATCATCTCCATCTAAATTGTAATCCACACAGTATGTTTTTTATGTGTTTGCAGATTCCCTTTTCAATGGATTGTGGAGTCGATGAATTGTGTTTATCAGACCTCACACTGAATGTGAGAAAGAAAGATATGGGCCAAAGGTTAAGCCTTTTCCTGTTTAAAAAAACAAACGTTAATCCCAGCTCAATGTTAAGAAGTTATGATGTTTTCTCTGAAGTTCTTATTATTTGTTTTCTTCAGTTGTTATCAATTGTTATTCTGGACTATACTGCTTGTTTCATTTCTCCTATCACTGGCACATAGTTGTACACAAAAATCAAGTGATGGTCAATAAAAAAAGCCTAATTTATTCGCTATTTTTTACAACTTTTAAATCAGAGCCCTCTTTTAAAAATGTCTTGGAAGGCAATCAGTTGTGTATAGTTATAAATAAAACTCACAAGGCTTATGGTACAGACATAAAACACAGGATATGAAATGAAGTAGGATGGATGTAAGTTCATTTGTCATTTGAGATGGAAAAACAATTTTTGCAAAGGATCTCTTAAAAAAATTTCAACCCTCTTAACTTTTGTAAAACATTGCCGTTCACAGTTCACAAATATTAAGATATTTTAATGACCCCGTTCTCTCACTATGAGGGGACCTTTAGGAAATGTGACTTTTTTTAAACTAAAAGGTAGGATGAATAAAGTCTGATAGAAATTAACCATTCTAGAACTTTGTAGAAACCCGATAAAACACAAATTTGTAGAGGACAATGAGGGAAACTGGTACAAGTACAGAATTCAGATTCCTCAAGCCAAACTGACTGGATTTCTTCTGACTGAACAGTGAAAGAGAAACCTTGGGACACATTATATTTCTAGTAAGAAATATACTTCTTGAGTCAATACAACTTTGTGGTGCTTTTGTTTTCTAGCACTTCACCACTGCTCGTGAGCTCCAAGAACAGACGGATCTCTTTTGCAGTGGAAGTGGAAAATAAGAAGGAAAATGCATACAATGCAAAGATCACTGCCACTTACTCCAAAAACTTGTTCTTCTCTTCGGTAAGTCAGACCGTGCAGGAGGAATACTCTTCATGGTTTAGAATTTCAACTCTTTAAATGCAAATATTTTTTTTCTTTTAAAGCACATGAACTATAACCTTTTTTATGTAAGGGTGCATCAGATAAGACAAAGACTATTGACAGACTTTGGCTGGGGCCATCCAAGGACATTCTTCTTGTTAAGCCACTTCAATGTAGCTTTGGCCTTGAGTTGGCCTATTTGTTGTAATTCACTAAAAAGGAGAGTGTACCTAGACAAGTCCACTACAACTTGAGATAATTTTAGTACAGTGTGTATCTAAGCCACTTTTTGAAAAGAATATTAATTGTCATACATCTGTATTGTCAATGTGGCAGGGAAGGGCACTGCAGAATGTGTTGACAAAACATTCTCACAAAAAGTTTGGCATGTGGAACCATGATCATTGACAATACAACAAGAAGGTGAAATCTGATTTTTATTTTAATAGAGCTCTTAACTACACAAACTACACCAATATTTTATTAATCGGACCATTTTAATAGATTTTTGTTGTTAAACTGTTGGCAATTTCATTTAACTTCACAACTTTTAATTTTAAGAAACTCTAATGAAGGACAATTTTATTTTAATTAACGGACCAATTATGCTATTGAGAGTTAAGGTTGGATGAAATTCTGAAAACCCTGTGTCTCCTTTTGTGTCTTTTGTGGGTTTGAAGCATCCTGGAGTGGTGAAAGAATAGACAGAAATGTGGATTAGGATATGACGTCTTTTTTGATTTGCCTATTATTTTTTCATATTTTTGGATTCACAGTTGTGCTCTTTCTTTTTCCATGCTTCTCATTGTGAGGGTGTAATGGGCGAAGAAATCATTTGCATTATGTCAAAGTATTTATTTCTAATCTAAATTATGGTAGTGGTATTACTACACAGTGCCCAGGAAATGTATGCTTTTGTGATGTTTAACATTTACTTGACCAAGGCAGCTCATCAGGCTAGAGCTCATCCCACTTCGTATAGTGTTAAATTGACTCAAAGAGCATTACTCTCCCCTTGATCCCTTCACGTTAGCCCAGATGTTTTAGCCACTACTACATTCTGACCCCTACTCTGTGTGCAACAGTATTAAATGTATCCATAAAGAGGTTCCCCATGGGGTGGCATAGTGGCGCAGTGATTAGCATTGCTGGCTCACAGTGCTGGGGCCCTTGATTCAGTTTTGGACCTGGGGTGCTATCTGCATGGAGTTCACATGTTCTCCCTACGTTCGCATGGGTTTCCTCCAGGTGCTCTGGTTTCCTCCAACTTTGTAAAGACATACTGGTAGTTAACTGGCTGCTGGAAAAATTGGCCCTGGTGTGAGTGTGTGCCTGTCTGTCTGCCCTGCAATGGACTTGCATGTCATCCAGGGTGTATCCCGCTTTGCGCCCCTTGGTTGCCTGGAGAGGCTCCGGCTCCCCCAAGACCCTGTATTGGAACAAGGGGTTAGATAAAGGATGGCAAGTGGAGGTTCCCCATGCCCAGTCCTTACCCATGTAGACTGCATTTAAAGGAACAACATCTTACCAGCTTTTGCATTACAGACTGATGGCTCTGGGGTAAAATGCACATTGGAGACAACAGAAACTGTATCCTGTCAGGTTGGATACCCTGCACTTCTGAAAGGAGAAAAGGTGAGTTTGTCATCACCTTTAATGCCTTTTAATGCTTCTAGAGTAGTAGATAAGCGAATAAATGAAAATAAATACAATAATTGAAGTCCCTGGCAACATATATGAGTTAGTTTAAAATATGGTCAATCAATAAAAAGAGTTTGATTGCTCACATGCAACCTGTACCTCACCTTAGGAGCCACCACTGTTGGAAAGTAGTGACTGAAAGTATTTCTTGTATTTTTAGATGAACAAGAGTGCAACTTACATAACTGTCACGGACGTCCAAAGGGACTAACCGTGGAGAGCAGGAGAGAGGAAAAAGACCCATATGTGTAGCGGCGGAACGGGAAAAAGGCCCGTGCTCGTAGTGCAAAGAGTTCAGGAGTGCCGTATAGAAACCTATGCCCTCAGGTAGCGGATGTGGGGCGACCTGGTGCTAGGCGGGTCTCAGGACATCCGAACGTCAATGCTGAGCGAGGGCAGAGTGCAAGACCTGGAAATATATAGCCCAAGAGAAAGAGAGGGACCGGAAGGACAGCAGGCAGGAAACTAGGGACAGGACAGAGAAGGAGCGCCCTCTGGCTGCAGAGGGTGTGACAATAACTTTATGACAAAGCTTTCAGGGTATTGAATATGAAAGTACAATTGATCTACACACAAATTAATCAATATTTTTTATTTTGTTAAAAAGGTGTCATTTGAGATCACTTTTGATTTCAACTTCGATCAACTGCAGAATGTGGCTTATGTGAACTTTGTGGCTCTAAGGTAGGACCTGTAATGTGCCGCTATTTCTTTCCTTATTTCTCTTTAGTGTAATTAATAGTTTAATCTACTTTTCCTTTTTTCTCCAACAGTGACAGTGATGAAGTCAATCCTACCGATAATGCAATGAATATCTCCTTTCCTCTTCAGTATGACTCTGAAATTATTTTGACTAGGTATGTTGACTTCTGTTAATCAATTGTGCCCCTTTACTATTGTACCAAAACTTTGCTACAAAGTCAAATATTCTTCACATTTGTGTATGTTATTATCTTTTTAATTAAGTTTATCTTACATTCATTTTAACTTTAACTTTTTATATAATGAGCTTAAGTTATTTGTGTGACTATATTTTGAATTTTAAGAAGTATTAGATAATTAAACACTTAGAATAAGTTTTTCAGTGAACTTATTCAAGATGATTTCTTAAGAGCTTTGCATCTCCTCTATAACGTAACCCATTGTTAACATAGTTGATGGAATGCTTACCTGTACTGTGTAGTACTGGTACAAGGAAGTGCCCCTGAGATAATTAATCCCTTACAGATCAAGTGGAGAAATTAGGTTTACTTCACCAGTTGAATTCAGGGGGAAATTTAAGAAGGGTAGAGCCCAAGGAGGAATTTAGCAGTGACACATGGGGTAACACCCCCATTCTTATGAACAGTGCTCTGGAATCTTGGTTACTGTATCAATGGGAACAGCTAACTGCTCACCTACATCCCCACAGAAGGATAGACAAAAAAAAAACAATAAGCTTTCATTCTTCAGTTTGTTTCCCAAAATAATGTTAATTTGACTGCTTCCTAATTTGCTCCATAAAGCATGGTGTCAAGTATCAAATTAGCAATCTTATTTCAGACTTTTACCACTGTTATCTCATCCTCATAACTCCCTCAAAACCTTAGTTTTGTTTTCTTTTTTTCAGAGATACCAATATAAATTTCTATGTAATAAACCAGGATAGCCTAATACAAACTGCAGTGAACAGTTTTGATGATATCGGTCCAGAATTCAGCTTCACACTAAAGGTTAGTAATAAAACTTTGTCTTATTATCCATTCATTATAAAACTAAGAAACAAACAAGAATGTGGTAGTTCCAAGTTTCCATCCAATTTAGAAATAAATAGGAAATGCAAGAGACAAAAACATCAAATTCGCAAGGGGTTTTGTGAGTATATAAAAGATCTATTAAAAGTACTGAGTGGAAAATAAAAGGCATCAGTTAGTCTGTAACACTAGTTTTATTGTCCATTCATTGTGTGGTTGTACTGAAGCAGTGGTGTACATGTATGATATCTGAATTCCAAACGTGGTACCAGATCATACAATACATATACCTAAAGCATCAACATATACCAATATATGTGTTTATATCCAGTAAGATATACATCTTATAAGAATCACATTTCAGGTTTATGAAAAGATCGTGCAGTCCCTTATGAGACTAAAAATTATGAATTCCCTGTTTTTTTTTGTTTGTTTTTTTGTTTATGGAATATTAACTATTAAACATTAATTTGGGGAGCAAAAAAAATAGTATTTAACAAAACCCTAATTCCACATAAGAATACATAATATACAAAATGCTTTTTGGAAGACTACCAACTGGATAGCTAAACTACTTAATTCTCTCCCATATTTTCAGTTTTTTTACCTTTTTTCCAAAGGCCCAGGACACTCATTTACATTTGTTCTTACCACTTATCGTTCTGGGTGTGCTTAGTCATTTGTGGTACGGCTGTTGCACCAAAAAAGGGTTAAGGGACATGTGGTCCTCTTGGTGATCCCTACTGCTTCAACATGAAATTGCAAAAAACAAAGGCTGCACCATCTGTTACCATCTGCAACATTCGCTACATACTTAAATGTATTTTTGAAGTTGGAAAATCATCATCTGTTTTATCTTTAAGGTGTCCACTGTGAATTTTCCAATCAGCATGGCCTACCTCACAGTTTCTCTGCCAGTGTCAACTAAAGCAAACAATCCACTGTTGTACTTAACAGGAGTCAGCACTGGAACGGTAAGTTGTAATTATTCCCACTTTTTTTAATTTGTCACTGACTGCAATGTCCATATGAAAATGGCAGTGGATATTTTTCTGCAAATCGGCTATCCATACACACAACCTGTCGCCGCTGTTTTGGGGGATTGCCAATGAATGCTAGAGGGTCAGTTAGTACTCACTGGGACAAAAGTGTACCGTATCTCTGTAGACCAGTGGCTCCGGCCCTGTTTCCAGTGTCTAATTCCAGCCCTGTAGCCCTGTGTGTGCAGCACCTAGCACACATCATCAAGGCCCAGTACTCATCCTGGAGGACCACTGTGCCTCCTGGATTTTGTTCTAGTAGAGCTGTTAATTGCCAGTGATAACTGATGTCTTTAATCTGCTTGCTTATTTAGACTTTTTAGTTTTCTGCATACAAGTTCAGCAAAATCCTAATTTAAGTCTGGTTTTCCAACAACAGTCTCTCCTTAACTTATTTATTAAAAAGTTGTCCCCTTATTTCTGACTTAATAGATAATTTAAAAATGATGAACAGAGCACAACTTTAAATGATAATGTGTCATTTTTTACATTTTCCACAATTAGCTTTTTTTTTTCTTTCTGGAGACATCTAATAGGGTCGTGACATCACCACGCTGGTAAACCGGCTCACACAACCTGCAATGTCGGCCGTATGCATTACACTCTCCCCTGCTTAATTTGCCATGCTCGGCGAAGGGCTATCCCATCCCGCTGCTAACACCAATGTAGCAAATTCAGGAACGGCGAGGACGGATTCAGTGATTCAGACACTCGTTGAGTAGAGAAACAGCGCTTTTATTAAACTTCGGTACAGCCAGCACAACACACCTGCGCCCGCACGCCAGCAGAGAAAACGAAAACCAGAGCGGGAGAGAGAGAGCGACACACGGTGCGAAACCAGGGAACTATTTACACAAAAACGGGCGATCTCCCCAGACTGGACACCCATTTCACAGTGGGTCAGCTGCACTGGTCAGCGGCTTTCCTAATTCCCGCCCTACTACTACTCCCGTCCTGCCCCTCTTCGCATACCCTAGCCGGGGCGCTCTTCGGCCGCAGTGCCAGGCGAATGCACTACACCAGTGGTTCTCAAACTTTTTGGACCAAGTACCACCCCTAATCCAAACAAAGCATCCAAGTACCACCTACAAGTCATCTTCTCATAGGAACCCCAGAAATTCTCAATGACCAACATGAGTGTGCGTGCACACACACTCACACATACATATAATAAATATTATAATAATGAACTTTGATATAGCGCCTTTAAATGTGGCTTCTCAAAGCGTTTTACAGAAAAAAACAGTAACAACAACAAATAAAAATAATAAAAAAGCACCATTTCAGTGAGAGGGGTGAGCCTGTTTAGTCAAGCAAAGCAGATGTGAATTCATTTTTCGAGCCTTGATACAATTCACAACAGAGTCTAACAGATTTTAAATCGTCAGGCATTTTCTTGATGGCAAAGCTCTCGCGGTGAATGTTGCAATGCGTCCATTTCTGGAGCAACCTCTTTAATTCGTGCAACTACACCGCTATGTCGGCTTGTCATCGCTCTAGCACCATCTGTACAAACTCCGACACATTTTATCCAGTCGATGCCATTCTCTTCGAAAAATTAATTCAGAAGCTGAAATATGGGCTCTCCTGTAGTTCCTGTTGGTAGCGGCTTACAGAACAGAAAGTCCTCATGGGACGTACCCTCAAACTCGTATCTAACGTAATCGAGTGAATTGGCCAAATTGACTACAGACTCAGCTAATTGCAGTGAAAAACATCTGCTCATTTTAACGCACTCTATCAGTGTACTTTTGATATAATTTCAATAATTCTATGAATCTCTTGTGTCCACTGATTAGCACGCACTGTATCGCAGTACGTAGGCTGCGTATTCGACACGTATTAAAATAGAAAATATGAAAACTGTCCCGATTTTTCAGCGCACACAACAAAGTTCTATGGATCATATGGCGTACCGGCTGGCAGCACTCCGCGTACCACTGCTGGTACGGGTACCACAGTTTGAGAACCACTGCAGTACACTATCCACTGTCTGATTTCAAACTGAATATCCTGCCTTACTGAATACTGTAGTTTAGTAGTTGCATTATTAGTTCACATTCCATTGCAACAATCCAAAATATCAGTATATATGAAATAAAGGGTATCTTGGATGATTTCAGAAATGTCCATTAAGTAATTTAAAGATCTGTACTATTATGATTTATATTTCAGGTTTCATCTTCTTCTACAATCCTGGTTTTATGAAAAATGATGGGGTTTTTCCATTTAAATTACAGAGTATTTTGAAGCTTGTTGATAGCGATTGTCTGGGTCATCTCTTACAGGGCAATGATTTGAGCTGCCAGACAAGTGGTTTGGTGAACTCACTGAAAATAACAGAGAAGCCCTATACTGCTTCTTTCTCAAAGGAGAGCTTCAGAGGAACAGAGGAGCTGGTAAGTATTAGACTTTAATCAAGTTGGACATCTCCAAAATATTCACATTTGAATGAAACAAAGTTCCTATACAGAGATTAAATTATATTAATTATAATTGTTTTGAGTAATTAAAATGTATTGAGTAATCCTCAGCATGAAAAGGCTGCACAAGTGCAAATTTGTTGAGGGTTAATATAATATCACGGAGAACATTCAAGGCTCCTGTGATGCACCCATAACCAATAGACCATGCTGCATATAATTAATAATTATTAATTTCTTACACTTATATAGCGCTTTTTTGGACACTCCACTCAAAGCGCTTTACAGGTAATTGGGACTCCCCTCCACCACCACCACCAATGTGCAGCATCCACCTGGATAATGCGACAGCACCAGAACGCTCACCACACATCAGCTATTAGTGGGGAGGAGAACAGAATAATGAAGCCAGTTCATAGATGGGGATTATTAGGAGGCTATGACTGCTAAGGGCCAATGGGAAATTTGGCCAGGATGCCAGGGTTAAACCCTACTCTTTTCAAGAAACACCCTGGCATTTTTAATGACCACAGAGTGTCAGGACCTCGATTTTATGTATCATCCAGAGGATAGCACCTTTTTACAATACAGTGTCCTCATCACTGTACTGGGGCATTAGGATTCACACAGACCGCAGGGTGAGCACCCCCTGCTGGCCCCACTAACACCTCTTCCAGCAGCAACCTTAGTTTTTCCCAGGAGTTCTCCCATCCAGGTACTGACCAGGCTCACACCTGCTTAGCTTCAGTGGGTTGTCAGTTGTGAGTTGCAGAGTGATACGGCTGCTGGCTGATTGGATATCATATACAATATATTGTTTTTATCTAAAAAGTGCTTGTCTGTGTACTAACATTTTTTCACAAACTTAAAAAAATAAAGCAAAAAATTCAATATACTAGAAGTAGTTAAGGATTGACTTATCACCACTTATAAGAGGCAGGAAAAGGCAGATTTCAAGTCTGCAAGGATTTAAATTGTTTCTAAAACAGACTGAGCTAATAGTTCAGCAGAGTGGATATTAGATGAGCAGTAAGATTTATTTAAACAAATGTTTTGGTACCTTCATGACTTCACCTGGTACTTATGATTCAGTAACTGCCTGCATTGTAAAACTGAAGGTACCAAATAGATTTTGACTGAAACAGCATGTTTCAGCTATTATCATAGCAGCCAATACAGGCAGAACACAAAAACAGAGAACTGCCTGCTGAAATCAAGTGCAGAGAATTCAGTGTGTACTTGCCTGAGATGCAGCTGTACAGCTCAGAATAGTACTACTGCATAGTATTATAAAATCTATGCAATGAAGCAGGAACCAATGAAAGAAGTTTCATTTCAGTTACATGTTTTTTTTTATTGCCTAGTCCTTTAGCTAAAGGTAACTTCAATGACACACTGTATTATGTCATAGTCTTGCTTTTTAATTATGGGACTTGAATTTTGAAATGCTCAGCAAAGAATTAAGTTAATTATTGTTTTTCTATCTCACATGCAGGATTGCAATAATGCAAAATGTGTGTTCCTGAAATGTTTTATTAAAGATCTAAAACGAACAAGCCACTACTTTCTGAATATTACAACAAGGATTTGGAACGGCACATTTGCCTCTGTAAGTATTTACAATAGTATTTGCTATAATATTTGTTTGGTAAATATTTATATAGATTCTGTTACTAACTTGTTCTAATTTGTTTTCCATCTTTTGCAAAACAAATGTGATTCATCACTTTGAAAGACTGCATTGTTAATGTGTATATTACAGTTTGAGAACATTTATCAATGCATTAACACATGATATTAATTTTGTTTTTTGGCAGTCAACATTCCAGTCTATGAAGCTTACCGTAAGTGCAGAAATAGAAACCTCACAGCCAGAATTATTGATCATCAATCAGAAAAGACTACCGGTATGTTATCTGTTTAACAGCAGCATAATCCGTAACTGTACAGGAAAAGTCCATTCTTTTCCTATAGTTAAAGACTTCTGTTGATGCTATTTAAATCCCTTCTGAAGACTGTCTAATTTTCTCTTGAAAATATTTGATTTTCATGTAGAAGTATATTTGTGCATGTAAAGACAATTTTTATTTGGTTGCAATGACACTCTGTGGCCATGTGTGGAATTACAAGCTTGCTTCAACAATCTCATGCACACATTCATTGCTATTTGGGTTCAAAATAATAATAATAATAATAATTGCTTACACTTATATAGCGCTTTTCTGGACACTCCACTCAAAGCGCTTTACAGGTAATGGGGACTCCCCTCCACCACCACCAATGTGCAGCATCCACCTGGATGATGCGACGGCAGCCATAGTGCCAGAACGCTCACCACACATCAGCTATCAGTGGGGAGGAGAGCAGAGTAATGTAGCCAATTCATAGAGGGGGATTATTAGGAGGCCATGATTAGTAAGGGCCAATTGGAAATTTGGCCAGGACACCAGGGTTACACCCCTACTCTTTTCGAGAAGCACCCTGGGATTTTTAATGACCACAGAGAGTCAGGACCTCGGTTTTACGTCTCATCCGAAGGACGGGGCCTGTTTACAGTATAGTGTCCCCGTCACTATACTGGGGCATTAGGACCCACATGGACCGCAGGGTGAGCGCCCCCCGCTGGCCCCACTAACACCTCTTCCAGCAGCAACCTTAGTTTTTCCCAGGAGGTCTCCCATCCAGGTACTGACCAGGCTCACACCTGCTTAGCTTCAGTGGGTTGCCAGTTGTGAGTTGCAGGGTGATATGGCTGCTGGCTTGAGAATGAGAATAACCTTGTGAAATAAAGTTGATAACGCTGTTTATCAAAATCTCTAACAGCTATCCACATCAGAACTGACCAGTTGTGTCCTAATCTCTAGATACAAGTTACCATCAGTAAACCAGGCCAAAAAGGAGAAGTTCCAGTAGGAGTGATTGTTGGCAGTATAATTGGAGGGCTGCTCCTGCTAGCTGCCATAGTTTTCATCTTGTGGAAGGTAAGGAACTCTAATAAGACTTATATATTTTACTTTTCTGAAGCAAAGAAATACTTTATTTATCCTACAACTGCGACTTCACCTAAATTGTAAATCATTTTACTGATCCTGGAAAACTGCTGTCACTCTTGGTTTGCATACTTTCTTAATGACCAAATTGAGTTTA
The DNA here is from genome assembly GCF_059453375.1 of Lepisosteus platostomus. NCBI lineage: Eukaryota > Metazoa > Chordata > Actinopteri > Semionotiformes > Lepisosteidae > Lepisosteus > Lepisosteus platostomus. Next base: position 41,916,879 of record NC_142614.1, on the reverse strand, counting down.
TTTTAAATGGTCCAGTTTAACTCTTTACAAAGGTATCGGGTGTTAATAATTTAAAGACCTCAAGGAAATCTACTGGATTCTGGCCCTAAAGAGCTGCAGTTGTACAGCTATATTGGAGTAGTTTAGGTAGGTAGCTGCGTCAGCATGCGTACGCTGCAAAGGAACTAGTAAAAGTTTATTCCATGCTGAAAAGAAAAACAATGTTTCGGCTGTAGAGCCTTCTTTGGGTGGGAGAATGAGAATGAAATCCAAACAAGCTATATTGTATATATAGCACTATAATATTGTTTTCCTTGTTTTCCTGGCTTTGATGCAAGGTGAAGCCTTGTTTTATTTAAATAAAAAAGCATAAAAGGAGCTATAATTTTCTGTTCTCTTTTTTTCTTTAAACCATTGTGGTTTTTAATGGTAAAAAATATTTAGGGCTCCCTCTCAAAAGTTAGTATTCTACAATAAGAACTCTGGCAATGATGCAAAGAATATTGTCCAGGCTTCAGTTTTGCAAGGTCTTAATCAAGATATTACAATCAAGTGGTTCTACTAATATGTTTTCAGGTGCCTTTGAAAGCAGTTCACTCAGGAGACATTTTGATGATTTCTCATTGAAGTTCACAAACAGGTTAATTAGGATAAAGTGTTATAATTAGTTAAACTATTCATTAACTGTACACAAATACTGTAGCTTATAGAACAACACTTTGTAGACTGGACATACTGACACAGACACACAAACAACTAAGCTACCAGTATGTTTGTGGACTGTGGAAAGAAACTGGAGCACCTGGAGGAAACCCACTTGAACACTGGGAGAACATACAAACTCCCCAGTACTGCAAGGCAGTAGTGATAATCACTGTGCCACGTGCCATCTCGGAGGCATTACTCATTTTATTTTATCACTAAAAATTGAACAACCCATGAAATGTTAGAGAATTTCTTTGATAAATTTGTGCATATTGACTGTTGTGTTTGTACATAAATATAGAGAGAGCTGATACACTACTGTGTCACTGTCCTAAAACCTTCATTATGTCATGTTTGTTGATTGCAGTGTGCCACCTTGTACAGTATATTCTCTTCCAATTCTTTTCCAGCTTGGCTTCTTCAAAAGTAAGTATGAGCAGCTGATGAAGGATGCTGAAGATGCAGAGAATGAGGAACTTCAGGGGAATGCATCATGAGTGTACTGTAGGTTTACAGGATAATTAGATCAACAACAATGAAACCTAGCTTAATTCTTACTGTTTCTTTTAATGTGGTCAAAAGTGAGTTTTATGTAAGGTTCAGAATTATGTAATCTGCTCAGAAACATGTGGAAAATAAACAGGTATCTGCCTGTCCCTGCCTCCAGACTACTGGATGCGGATGCAGTGGGCTTGTTTCTACAAAACTAACTGTGAAAGGTCAGATGTTTCAAACTGCTTCCTATAACTGGAGTCTATAAGTGGAGCCTTGCAAGTAAAAGACAATTTTTATAGAGTTACAAAAAATTGCAGAATATAGGAGATGCTATATTATCTCAAGGCTTGTTAATTAGCATGAAATCTTTCTGCAAGGAGAAAAAAAGGAAAACAAGGTTTTCTTTTCCACTTATGATATGTCACATAAACTATAAATGAATCTGCACATTTTTCTTAGTGCTCTGTTATTGCAGTGCAGTGATCCTCATGAAACAATGGATTTTACTTGCTTTTCTTCTTCATACTCCTTTTCATATTATTACAAAAATATTCTTGTCTTGTATTAGCATTGCATAGTCTGTTTGGGAATAGCACAAGGCTGCTTAATTTTTAAATTAAGCCATAGGCAAAGGATATCTGTATTCATTTTGATCAATTACTGTATGTTTACTCTTGTTACTGTACAAATCAACTAGTGTGATGTTGTCCATTTTTTATCCCATATGCTGGCATATGAAAATATACTTTCATCTATATATGACCATGAGGCATTTGGAAAAATTGTGGCTATCTACAGTAAAGTATTTACCTTTCTTGGACAGATCCTCTTTAATTAAATACTAATACAATCTGTGTTTATCAGTGGCAAAAAATCTCAATTGAATACATTATGATTCCATATTATATTACCGTAAAATGTGAAAAAGTCAAAGAAGGGTGAATACTTTTGAAAGACAATATTTACAAAGACAAGAAGAAAATGTGTCTTTAAAATACTTGAAAAAATGAGTGAAGTTAGTTGAACAATTCCAGCTGACAGCTACTTCAGTGAGGGTTGACTGGCCTTGTATATAAGAAGTGTAATTTAAATTTTGAACAAAGGTCTACAGCTCATGAGACGACTTGGAGGCAGTCTAGCTTTGTAGTGTTAAGAACATCAACATGCCCAAATATATGTTAGTGTGCATCATTTTAATTTTTGATCTACATTTAGATTCATAAAAAAAAATACTGTAAAAACCCCAACTTAAACTTTAAGTGCCTTTTTTCTTCAGACGTAAGATGTAGTTTTTCAGCATATTAGTATTTTTCTTAAATCTTCCTGTCTCTTTAGGTTGCAAAAATGAACGAGTTCTATTAAGTCAGGGGCAAGTGTGAGGAAAAAAGATACTAAAGTGCAATCGTCACTTTCAGTTACTCTGCACATTTTTTAGCTATAGGATAGAATAGGAAATGTACTCTCAATGTTATAATATACAGTGCCTTGCAGAAGTATTCAACTCATTCCAAAGATGTTACTTTTTGCTGAATTACAAATAATGTATTCAAAATGTCTTATTGCAATCAAAACATATCTATAGGTGAAAAAAGTTAAATGTCATATAATGTCTGATACAAACCACATTAGCTCCACCCATACTGTCAGGCATAGTGTTTGAAAGAATCGTTATAGGGCTGCTTCCCATCAACAAATACAGGGAAGCTTGTCAATTTATGCAATTGATGCATTCAACATTATTTTAGATTTACATTTTGTTTTGCAAACTTTTGTTTACATTTAACTTTCTTCAGTTTGAGCATATCTTCAGTTTCAGCATTAAAGGAGATTTTTGTAATTCAGGATTAGAAAGAATCAGCACTGATGAGTGCTTTTAATATCACAATAAAAACACTCCAATTTACATTATAAAAAAGACAAAACTTCCAGGTATGCGCATTGCCATATTGTGCTATTCAGAACCAGGCAACAAAACGTCAGTGACATGACGCAGCCTTATTACATTGTAAAGAAACAGGATATTGAATACATCTCTTTTAATCCAATAGAAATAGGGGTCTCAATTTCAAGACAGTTTTGGTGACAAATAGTACTTGTAAACTCTTCATGCAGGTCAATTTGTAACATTTCTGCAGTGAAACGTCTGTTACACAACCTGTACTCCTTCACTCATACATTGCATGACATTAATCATTACAGTGACTCGTGAGCAGGAAGGTGTTGCTACACATCACAGTTCATGGGAGCTCTTGCTCTCCCCTGTGGTGAGACCAGGGGTTTGTGACAAAATGGCGACTTATAGTACTTCACAAAGTTCACGATTTTGTGCTCAATTCAGAATTAGTCAAATGTTTCTGTAATGTGAATTTATTTACATTGTTAACAAGATTTAATAACCAGTCTGAGGAATTGGGGGTGCAGTTCCTCTTTAATTTTAAAATATTCACTTTACAAAACTGTGTTTATGTCTTTTTTAATTAAAATGGGACATCACTGAGATGGAGGTGCATAATTTAGCAAGGCCCTGTATATATAATGAAACATAATTGGTACTGTATATGGCATACTGTATATAGAAGTCAGCACATGAGCAAGATTAAATGTCATAATGGAAAAACAAAGTTCTCATCCCGCTGACATTTTTTCAAAATGAAGACCATTTTTTTCCATTTTTTAGAAACTACTGGAGATTTTTTAATATCAAAGGTATAATGGTACACCATATTGTATTGTATATTATTATACTTAATTTCAGCTGAGCACTAATTCCAATTAGATTTTTGCTGGTAGAGAAAATTGTGTAGGATAGATGGACTGTAAAAATAATATGCCTTATATGAAATGAGAAGACCTGGGAATAACAAGTCATAAATCATGGCAAGCACTTTACAGATCGCAGTCAACCACATTTCCATCCCAATGAACAATAAACATACTGTACTGTATGTTAGAAATACACACCTTACTTTAAGTTATCTTAAATGGCTTAGATTACTTGCTAGTGTGGGTAATTACTTTCAAATGACTATGTCATTCAATCATTTTATCTAATGCAATGAACAAAACATCCCTCTTTTCAAAGATATAGTCATCTATTGAAGTGCACACTGTATTTTTCTTTTATATTTAAAAATGTACATAATCAAGTCACATATGTATATAAGGCAAGTGTACTTTTATACTGTAAACATAATTGTCTGAATAATTCTTTGGGAGAAACTATTGAGTATTTTTGTGCATATTTAGGACCAGGAATCCTTAATGAAACCGTACTGATAAAATGTTGACTTCTGTGGACAACACAAAAACAACACTAACTCTGTATTTCTATAAGCTTTAATCACTTTTAAATATGTTATTACCTGGTTCTTTATTTGTTCATAATTATCTTATTCACTGGTGCACAATGATTAAACATTTTTGAAGAATCTGGGATTGTCTTTATTTGTAGAACTCTGAAACAAGCTATATTAAAAACTGTAATCTGAGATGTATGTTCCAACAACCTCTATTGCATCTATAACCCAAATGTTAACTATGTACCTCAGAAAATTCCCCAAATGCCTCTGCTAAACAATAATTTAAATATATCTTACTTATCCCTTAAGTAATTGATCCCGTAAGTTACACATGTTTAGTGGGGACCTGGAAAAGCATTTAAAAGATAATTCCATGCTGAAAAGTAGAAAGGAGAAACACGTTTCATCTCTTTCAGGTGTGAGGGAGAGAAAGGAACGTAGAGGGGATATAAAGCAATAGAGAATTAGTGACTGAGTGCACATGAGAATGAGAATACAGTATGTACAGAAAACAATGGTACTTCACTCCACTTCTTCTCTTGTGGATTCAGGGTGGTGTCTGTGGTAGAAAGTTGTAATGAAATTTTATTTTATCACTTATGTCAATGGAGCAGTTCATTCATGTTTAGCTAGATTTTGATTTGGCTCAAGATAGTTTTATCTTTCATCACTCAACTCCAAGTCCAAGGTACTGTATTTAACACTGCCTTCCTTTTGTGAAGAACCAGTCCTACAAATTACACGTGTATACAGTATGTGCTGCCCTGCTTTAGTTTATTTGTTGCTATTAATAAAGCAGTTTGTCCCTCAGAGATCATGGAGGACTTTAACCCAGGCGTCAGCAATCAAAGGCACATGTCAAATGTAGGCCACAAATGGCTTTTTAATGGCAAATGCAATTCATTTCTAATAAGTCATAAAGAAGTTCATTTAAAAATGATAAAAACTATACCTGATTGTTCCGTAATTCTCTACAACATGCTACGCAATGAAAGCTCATTGGCACAGAACAAAATGATTCAGTTGGGTTATTTACTGCATTATTTTTCACAGGAAATATCAGCTATGCTGCTGATGACATTTTTCCCACTTAAGTGTTAAAGTCAAACATTGTAAATGTGCAATGCCTGTCAGTGTGTAAAGCCATGTTGTGATGCAGTTAAAATCTTTTTTGTCAGAAAAAAGTCAAAATGAGCCCAAACTCCAACATCAAAATTGGGGTGCATATGAATGAACTCAGCCGTCTGCAGGGTACAGATTAAACTGTTATGAGTCTTTCTGAAACATGGAAGGCATTTCTTGCAAAACTTGTCATTTTTGCTCTGGACATTGACACCTCAACGTTCCGCTATTTTCAACAATACTTTTAAAATAATTGCACAATTGGTGTTTGGAGCATACATACAGTGCCTATAAAATGTATTCACCCCCTCCCTGGACTTTTTCACATTTTATTGTGTTACTGCATTGAACCCTGATGTATTTAACTGATAATTTGTGTCAAGTAAAAACAAAAGAAAACCACACATTTTACTATATTAAAAATAAAAAACAGAAAATAATAGAATGTGAACATGTGAAAAAGTGGAATAAGAATTTTCTTCCATTTTCAGGATTTCCAATGTTTTTGTTTTGCAAAGTATTCTTTTCCGATTAATAATTAATAATAATAATAATAATTGCTTACACTTATATAGCGCTTTTCTGGACACTCCACTCAAAGTGCTTTACAGGTAATGGGGACTCCCCTCCACCACCACCAATGTGCAGCATCCACCTGGATGATGCGACGGCAGCCATAGTGCGCCAGAACGCTCACCACACATCAGCTATCAGTGGGGAGGAGAGCAGAGTAATGTAGCCAATTCATAGAGGGGGATTATTAGGAGGCCATGATTAATAAGGGCCAATTGGAAATTTGGCCAGGACACCGGGGTTACACCCCTACTCTTTTCGAGAAGCGCCCTGGGATTTTTAATGACCACAGAGAGTCAGGACCTCGGTTTTACGTCTCATCCGAAGGACGGCGCCTGTTTACAGTATAGTGTCCCCATCACTATACTGGGGCATTAGGACCCACATGGACCCACATGAGCGCCCCCCGCTGGCCCCACTAACACCTCTTCCAGCAGCAACCTTAGTTTTTCCCAGGAGGTCTCCCATCCAGGTACTGACCAGGCTCACACCTGCTTAGCTTCAGTGGGTTGCCAGTTGTGAGTTGCAGGGTGATATGGCTGCTGGGTTGATTAAACCAGATAGCGTTGATAACCATGACAGGGTTTTGAAATGTACTGTTACAACTGCATTTTTAGAAGGGCAGTTCCGGTTTTCACCGGAAAGCTCACAATCTGTGCCACTGATAACATGTTTCAAGAGAATATAGAAGTTCAAAATTCTCTTGATTTTCATTTTTTTGGTCCTTCAACAGCATCTTAACAAAACCACCTAGAGATGTCAAACTTCTTCCATTTTGTTGAGGGTGATTTTTGAATGTTTTCACACCCTTCACTTCATCATTTAAACATAATGATGAGACAATGTCTCAGTAGTCAATATCTTTGTAAGGAAAATACACAAAGATTTCAAAACACCGCTGTTTAAAAGATTGTGATTTGGATCAACATACAGTACCTCTGTAAACAGGTATTTTCACACTAAATGGTAAGATGTAAATATGAATGTATTAATTTCAGATTATTTTATATTTAAATATTAAACGTTAAATAAAAATATAAGTAGGGCTGTTATTGACATTTTAAGTATCAATGGCTTGCAAATCTGTAAAAACAAGTGCATGAGCAATTTCTTGGCACAACACTTCTAATTGGTTGCCAACCACTATTCTAATCCGTGGTCAAAAATGGGGTGGACATTTGGTATAAGTTACTTGATTGTGAAAACACAAAAGAAAAATCTATCTATAGCTTACACAAGCAGAAATTGTTTGGATAAATCATCTTATATATGACATCTCCTCCATTGTTATTGAAAGTCACTATGATTATAGGTCAATTTACCTGGCACAGTCTTGTTACAGAAAAAAAATAAAACAAATATTAAAGAAGATACATTTAAACATAAACTTAAAACCTTGGGAAGGCAATTTCCAGGAAACAAAAATCATGTGCAGTGGAGCTATACACACACCTACTCCTCCCCCCAGAAATTTGAACAAGAAAGCTTGGGACAATGGGGCAACTGTCCTGGATTTCTGACAGATTATTCCGCTCACTCTTATTTTTTTACTGTGATCTGAACTGGGGAGTATACGCGGATCATTCTCTTTTCAGATGTCAAAGCAATCTTCCTCTCTGGGAAACAGCAGTCTTAGCTTCAGCCGACAGAGGAGATGATTATGGTTACCCTTTCCTCCAAGAAAAAGAAAATCAAGAGGACTTATACCGTATCAACCAGGCAGCTCAGAGATGGATTCAAGACATCACTGGAGTGGTGGAGGAGATAAACCATCTTACTGTATATCCCATCTGGCAAAAATGACAGGCCACCATTCTAATCACTGCATAATGGGCCATCCAGAAGGTGTGAAGGAAAACAATACGCTATTAGCATTATACAAAGCTGACCTTTATCACAAAATGACTAGCTCTGTTGGCCACCACTAAGCCCTGTGAAGTCAAGAGGGCATATCATGTATGATGGCCCTGTCACACACAAGGACAGGCCTTGTAACTTCACTTTTAAACTGCTTCAATACAAAACTTGATACCCAATTCTTAACCGTTGTGGCAATATCGCTCTTCTTTGCTGTTCTCACCACATTATTGCAGAACAAAAAGTGTGTTCCTTTGGAACAAAACTCTCTTTGCCAACTGAGCCAGTGGAATTTCCTGTTACACCTAGCCAGGATGAAGATCCCATCCCATCTCCTTCAGCACTTAATACCGCCTTACTCTGAATTTCCTTCCCATCTTGTTACACCGTCTTGAATCATCGATCACATCTCTGAGGTACACTGCACTGCAACTTCTTCAACTAAAACAAAGCTACTTCTTGGTTAAAGACACATTAGATTATTGCCGTTTTACTGGGATTTTACGACCGAGTCGCTACATCCATCGCAGCACAGGACGCCGTTTCTTTCATTTGTCTGCCAGCAGAGTCTCTATCCCTGCCTTTCGGCGCACGACTGTAAGTCCATCCCATACCGGCCCCGACCTAAAAAATCTCTTCTTACTACCACACCTGGAATCCTGGATCCAAGGATTTAGAAGTGTCTTCTGTTGTTGGTTTTACATACACTTCCACATAGTTTCCACATGTGTTCTCTGGTTCACGTTTTACTGTTTATTCTACACTAGACTTATTAAGTCAATGCCTTTGAAGATTGTTGTGGGGTGTGTTTATAATCTTCTTTCTTTGCACATGCACAGCATAAATATATCCATTGAAATTTTATCCAAATGTTTATATAGTAAAAATAATCAACTTTATCTTATATAGCACCTTTAAAGGTGGCTTCTCAAAGCTCTTAGAATTTTTGTTCTGTACAATTGTTTACAGTAAAATTAGAGACCTCCATTATCTCCAAAGTGCTGATTTTCATACAGTATAAGCATTATTTGTTAAGAGTTGGGCAATACTTGGTGGATATAAGAATCCCCTTTATAATTTATTTTGAAATCTGTTTGCTGAAAGTAACACTTTAGCAAATACTATCAAATTTATCAACTACCACCACCCTGTTCGCAGATGATAAACTACATGACAATGCTTGATATTCCCTGAGTAATCGGCGTGTGTGACAACTTTGTTGGTAAGTATTGAGAGGTTTGTAACACCATTTTTACCCGTGTGAGGGCGCCATTGCCCACCATCAGACTGCAATCACTCTCCATGGGTTTCCACACGACAATTTGGTGAGAAAAATACATTACTTGAAAATCAGAGTTACACTTACAAGTGGTCCTCTTTCTCTAAGTGTTTGAATGACCATCTCAGAAAAAGGAGCTGCAGTCTACAAAAATAGAGCAAGTAAATTACCAGTGTGTAATAACTTAAAGCTCTACTCGTTTATAACATTGACTCCTCCTGTGTCAGGGGTGCGAGAATTTCTAGTTCTCTCTACGTCTAAGCACCCATAGCCATATAGGATCTAAGAATCCTAATCTGATAGGTTGAAAAATATTATATTGGGTATATTTTATATAATAAATTAAACAATTAAAGGCTGGAGTATAAAGGGAGTTTTAAGACAGGGTTTCGCAAGTGCAGACTGACTTGCAAGACCTGATGTGGGCTTCATTCCACAGGCTTGAAGCAAGAGAACAGGAAGCAGTCTCCCACTTTTCAGAGCCTCATTTAGGGAAAGAAGGCATAGTCTGAAAAGTACAAACAACAGTACATATAGAGTTAACTTCCACAGGGAGCCAGTGTGAAGAAACTAAAACAGGTAATATACAGTATGTTCATTCATATTAATTTTGGTTAATATCTCATCAGCTGAGCTCTGAACATGCTTCAACTTGTTGAGTATTTGCAATCAATAGAGACAAGGTTTGGCTCTCCAGCTTGTAAATATTGTTAAAAAAAGAAAACCAGACTGGTGACATCTACCTCTGTTAACCCAGAGAGACAGACCTAGACTAGTGCCAGTGAAGAAAGCTTTGTGATCCTTCTCCCAAAAGTTGGTTGTGAAGTGCTAACTGCTCCTGAAACTACCAGTTACGTATGTGGGATGGTGTCAGAGAGCAAGGGCAAGCTGTATGAAAGCATCTCAGGAGCTAGATGGACAGAGAAACTTTGGCATCACCTTTGCCCACACAGACATCCAAGAAGAGAGGTCCTTTCTAAGAGAAAGTATGTCCCAATAAGTTTGAGAGATCCCTGTGTGAAGAGTAGTGAATGGTTAGCATGAGAGGGCACAGCAGGATAGGACCTGATTTGTCACAAGATCTCGCAAAAGGAATAGAGGAGAATGTGACTGCATAACAGTGCCTATAAAAAGTCTACATCCTCATTAACTGTTTTTGATTTTTTGTTGTGGCAGTGACTAGAGCTTCATGCATTTAAGTGAGGATTTTTGTTCTGCTTATCTACAGTAGACACCATTTTGACAGTTACAATCTCCCTACAACTCAGCTAAATTAGATATTTAATTTAAATATCCTTCAACTTCATTACAGAGAACTTCTCCAATAAAGCACTGTTCAGACACCACTAAAGTATTGTTCATTCTGGTAAAAAGTATTCACAAAGACTTCATCTTTAATAGCATCATGCATTACCATAATTTTGTTCATGTTACCATATTTATTATTATTATTTTCTCTACTTAAGGAAAACATTGGTGTAAAAGACTGTTTTTAATCTGCACCTCATATCTCATATTCAGAGAGAAAATATAGTCTTTGGCATATTTATCATAAAATCATTTCAGCATCATCCTGCGTAACTAAATCGGCTATCTGTAGCACTGAATTTTATAAAGAATGTCTCGAATAATTCAGTGGAGGAAGCAATCTTCCACTTCTTGAAAGTCCTATTGTCCATAGTCCATTGCTACTTTACTTCATTTCTTCCCCAAAGACACTCCTTGTTCTCCTTCCAAGAGGAACCCTCTGTTTCATAGATCTCCTAAAATGAAAGGATCATTTAGAGAAAAATGACCAGCATTCACATACTGCATAGGGGCCTATCTTGAGGGGATATAAAATTAGCAGAAAAATTGAACATTCACAAAATCTGTTCTTACTTTAACTTCAAAGCATGTGGTTTGGCTAATGACTATACAGCATGTAAAACAGACATTTTTTAATCATGTTCAATGCAGAAATAAATCTTTCATAACCTTATCTTGTTAATATTGTACAACCGATTTAGAACACTTTTCAGTTATGATTTTTTGTTTTAGTGTTCCGGTTGGAATTAAACACCGCTTGGGCTCCAAATTACTGTTCATTCAACTCTGTGTAACTTGTTGGTTTGTCTCTGGGAGTGGATTTTATGTATGAAAGAGCCCACAAGTGTCTAACAGCAAATTCATGGTATAGTACGGTCATTATGGCCTTGCCATAAACGTTGCTTTCAACAAGTAAACAAAGACAGAAATTATTTTAGTCCTATTATAGCAAAACACTTTATAAATGGAAATAAAACATTTAAAACAAAATCTTTATCATTAACTGGGCCAAACTCTGTATTTAATGTTCCTTTATAAATAAAACTTCAACTTTAAGCATAGAATCATAATTATGTCCACATGAACATCACATCTGAAACGGACTTTTTAATTGAATACCAAGAAGCTCACTTACTTTTTTCCATATTGGTACAGCTGCTTTTAATGCATCAATGCAGTATTTCACTGCCTCAAGAGATTCACTCCTGTGTGTTGAAGAGATGCCTATGATGACACTGGCTTCCATAACTGGCACCACCCTAACAGACAGAAGACAAAACTTTTAGGAATCTTTCTCAAATTTCCTTACTGCTTAAGCATCTTTAGGAACTCCAAGGCTGATCTGAAACAAGTACATTATAAGAACATTTGTCTGAGAACACTCAGACAAACTTAGACCACTTCTTTGGAACTTCCCTTACCACTGTGTTGTTATGATGTCTACAGTGGGACGCAATATTATTGTATTTTTTCTGACAATCACATTTTCGATTCAATCTGACTTTCAACAGTATTGCTAAACAGACTCAACCAGGAGAGAAGCATGTGCTCCAATACCATGAACAATATCCAGGTTTTCATTTTTTTGGCAAGAGATACAGTCCAAGTGCAATCCAGTAATCCATCCATTTTCTAACCACTCTTTCCATATAGGAGTGCAGGGAAGCTGTACCCAATCTCGGAAAGCAGCAGATGCAAGGCAGGAGTACATCAGATGTTTCCCAGACAACTCTGTTTCTTGAGCTAACATACAGTAAATACACTGAGGTACACTTCAATCAGACCTGTCATTGGGGTCAGTAATATTAAATTTAAATGGACGTTTGAGCAGGGAGCTGCATCAGAGGAACAAGTAGAAAGAAAAGTAAAAAAAAATACAAAAGTAAATATTACATAGAATGACAGTGAAATACTCTTCCATGGCAATAATAAAAGTCTACTTTTGTAAAGCACTACTATAATTCTCAGTGTATTTAACACAGAATATGGCCCACATATTTTAGCTTTGGGCTTGTAAAGGTATGTACACACAATCAAAAATGGATTAACATTTTTAAATTAAAATACAGTGTACAGTGCCTTCCAAAAGTATTCTATGGTGTTCTATTTTGTAAAATAACAAAACATTTCTGTAAAATTACACAACATTTGCATACATTTTAATTTATTAAAAACTTTAAGATGGGTTTGCAACAAGAAAGGTTCTGATTACTAATGCAATCATGTATTTTCCAATTTTCTTTTATAGTGAATATCCATTTACTTCCTTTTTTTGCTTTGAATATGTGGAGTAGATTGTGTACTATTTGCTGAATTTAACAGATCGAAAAAATAAAACAGTGAATGTGACTTGTACAAAAGTTTGAGCACTCAGTCAGTCAGTACTTAGTAACGTGTGCTTTGACAGAAAACTGCTTCAAATGTTTTAGTCCAAATGTATCTTTTGTGGTTCTGACAAAAAAGTTCAATTTTTGTTTTATCAGTCCACAGCACTGTTTCAAAAACTTTCTGGCTTATCCAAGTATTGTTTTGCATATTTCAGATAGTTGCCTTTTGTGCGTAGAAAAGGTTTTCTTGTGAGAACTCTTCCATGCCGATCATTTCTGTGTAAGCAACAGTGTACTGTGGACTTGTGGACCACTACTCCGGTGTGAGCTAAACCTTTCTGCAGTGACAAGTGGGTTCTGCAAGTCTGACCAGTTTATGAGCAGCTCAGATGTTTTTCTGGGTCTTCTAGATCCTGCCTTTAACTCAACCATTCCCCTTAACTTCTATTTCTTAGTGGTTTCTGACAGAGGAAATTCCAAGATGGAAGCATTCAAATATCTTTGTATAACCTCTCTTTGCTTAGTTAGTCCTCAGTCAGCTGTTCAGATGAGCTGAGCTGAGAGTATGCACAATATCTGAGAGGTTAGAAAGGTCCAAGTATTTACACAACTCTGGAATTGTCTTCCCCTGGCTTAATTTAAGGCCTAATGAGTCAATCAAATTTTTAACTTTTGCACATGCTACATTCACTATTTTATTTTTCTAAATCTGTTTAATTCAGCAAATAAATGGTAACCGTGCATTAAAATGTTCAGAAATATGTTTAAGTTTGTACCCTGCAGAGGTTGCATTAACATCTTTTCACTTAGATATTGTGAAACATGCAATTTGACCAGGGTTGCATGTTTGCGTACAACCTTAAAAATTCATACAGTATGGAAAATAATTATGGAAACAAGGCATATAGCTGCTTATATGTTTTTGAGATTAAACAAAAAAAGGATAAAGTAGTCACATTAAGATCTTAACGAAACTACCTCTTAAACTTGCAGCAGGGTAATTCTAAATATCTCTACTGGATCAATACTCAATGTAAATGGTATTTGTGATGAGTATCTTGATATCTGTTTTGAAGTTTGGTTGTATTTCCTCACCTTCTTCTATTATGAACTGCACCAGTTTCAGTCAGACATGCTAGAGTGGATTAAACAAGGGGTGTTACAATCTGTCAATACGAATAGCCTTCATGAATAAAACTAATTGATATGCTCCTGTCATGTGAGATCTCCATCTCCCTAGCCAATCTGTTCATTACATATTTAAAAATGACATCACTCTCAGTATTTACATATGCCTTGAGGCAGTGTGGCAATTTATAATGGGCTGCCTGACAACTGCTGACATTGCAGCGTGTCAGTATAATGTTGAAGTAAGTACAATTACCACTTTTACAGAAAAGCTTTTAGTATAAATGCATATATATACACACACGTATATACATATAAATATAAATTATATAAATGTGCAGTTTGGTTTATATAACTACGTTTCCAGCTTCATTATGTATGTGATTTTGGTCTGTTTAAAATTTAGACATTAAAATCTTTTTTGTGTTATAAGATGTTATGAGAGTCTACTTTGTATGGATGACTTCAAGACCAAACATTTTTTGCAAGACAAGGCAGGCTGTTCAATGGAAAAAACTTTCTTAATCATGTGACCTTCAAGGGTCCTACCATGCAGCTCAATAGTTATCCTCTAACTCCCTGCATGCATTCTAGTCTCAACAATCATCAAGTACATCAGTACAGGAACTATGATTTTCTACATAATTAGAAACTATGAGGATCCACCTGGCGGAACATTCTACATTAGATGTAACATTTTGCAAAACCTGCAATCTTTCATTGGCCACACTTATAATAATAGTCAAAACATTGTTAAGTCACAAATAACACAAAACAAAATGCTGAGATTGACACTGGAAAGAGGGACTCTGGGAAATGAAAGCCTGCCACACCCACATGCCGTAATTATTCCCCTGGAAAAAGCTGACCATCACAAGATGCACTCATTTCTCCCAAAAATATAATGGCAGAGCAACTCCTACAGCAAATCCACTGAGAAAGGCATATTTACAATCAGCTATTTGTACAAAAACAATATTAAACAATGGATCTATGTCTGACATTTTATCTAGTTATGGATGACAAATTGATGCAATTGAACACTGCAATTTGCTCATTTTACTTCTTTTACAATAACAGTGAAAATATGCATGAACTGCGTTATTTAAGAAGATACAGGTTATAGGCACTCTATGAAATACTCTGCAGTAGCAGAGGCCATTATGAAATGTTTAAACACATTTGGAAGGGGTTTTAAAAAGAATTTATCAAATTTATCAATTTACAATAATAGTTATATGGTCAAGGTATGCAATTCCAGTATTTATTACATTTAAACCCCACACAATTGCCCTTGCCAGTAATATATGGCAAATACTGCATCATCCAAAAAGCATACAAGCTTATTGCAAATGAGAAATTGTTTTAATTTTTATCCTCTAATGCTGCATAGGAATGCGTGAGCATAAAATATAGATGGGACACATCACACAGACAGCTAACTGTTTTTATTTATTAATTTATTAACAGAATAAATGGAAAATTTAAAAAATATATATTAAAATAAAAGCAAAACCTAGCTTTTATTTGAGTTCATAACTAACTTGTAGGCTTCCCTCACTAAACAGATGAGACTGTTATCCTGTGGCCACGAAGTTCATAATTAATCGTCTGTTGAGAATACCATTCAGACAAAATACACAAAAAATGGCTTTACTAACTCATGCTCCATTAATCTTAGCAGGGTTTGATATACCGTTCAAGTTTTTCCTCCAGTCCCAAGTCATTCTGATTTCTCTCTCTAGGCTCATGTCTTCCCGTAGTTTGGTTCATTTCCTCTCTTCAGTCTCAGGTATTTCTGTATTCCTTTCTCCAATTTCTGACTCATACAAACGCTTCATCAATACACAGCGATCTGGATGCAACAGCCTCCTCTCACCCTGCACTCTTTCCAAGTAGTTTGGATGAACTCACTACCAGCTCGATAGCCGATTTATATAGGCAAGAACAGGGCACACAGCTGTTCCCTATTCTAGCAATAGCTGGCTGATGCCATCTTGAGTCGTGGCATTCTCTCGCAACCATCTTAGCAAGGGCAAAAGTCTCAGTGAACTGGATGATGCTTCTAGGACAACACCCCTCACAGCATCACAGTCCAAATAGGGAAATATATCATACAGAACAGATGCGAGATTTAATCTAACAGAAAGGCTATACTCTACCTATAAGGTTGCCTTCTGAACCTGTTTAACAGCTTGATGGGGCACTTAGTATTCTGCAGAATACTATTACAAAAAAATTAAGTTCTACCCAAGGTCTGAAAAAAAGAAATTTCACCAACTACAGTTTTTACATACAATAAGTTATTTGCAAGGATTAGGTTCCTTGAGGTATGCACAAATGGTGAATTTGCAAATATGGAACCTAAAACCTTAAGAGAAAAATAGGGTATGGTTCTGTGGCTCACAAAACCGTACACTTTTATTTTAACTTAACATTTTCAGAAGTACTGTAATTATTGGTAGCAAAAAGAGTACTGGATTATTGCATGTTATTGCACAAATACATTAGAAAATTGTGACTTACCATGTATTAGTCAGTTTTTTCAATCTTAGTAGTGCACACTGTTCACTTTTATATCTTATTTTTATTACCATCATAAATGCATCCCTACTGTAATATAATAACTATCAAGAAAGTAAATTAAATATACTCACTCCTTACCCACTCAACCACTTTGAGTCTTTCCATCTTTCTAACCTTATCGTTCTTATAATTTCTTTTCTTATGCTTTTCTTTGAGACATACAAGAACTGAGACTGTGATAACTTAGGGGAGCACTTAAATCTTTTGGTTATTTTAACATTATTTCGTGGCACAACAGTCACATATAACCATTGCTCATAACAAACAGTTGCAAAAAAAAAAGTGTGTGAACCCTTTGGAATTACCTGGATTTCTTAATTAATTAAAAAATGTGGTCTGATCTTCAACTAAGTCACAATAATAGACAAACACAATCTGCTTAATCTAATAACACACAAACAATTGTACTTCTTGTCAGTACTGAACACATCGTTTAAACATTCAGTCTAGGTTGGAAAAGTATGAAACTCTAGGCTAATGACTTCTCCAAAAGCTAATTGGAGTCTGGTGTTCTAATTAATTAGATGTGATTGGAGGTGTGGGTTGGAAGTCCCCTGCCCTACAAAAAAGGCACACAAAGGTTGGTTACTAACAGAGTCTGCTCTTCCCAAGAAAGAGCCGTTCATGTGAACCATGCCCAAATCAAAAGGAATATCAGAGGACCTTAGAAAAATAATTGTAGAGATGCATAAAGCTGGAAAAGGCTACAAAAGCATTTAGAAAGGCCTGGGTGTTCATCAATCCACAGCAAGACAAATTGTCTACAAATGGAGGAAATTCAGTACTGTTGCTACTCTCAATAGGAGTGGGCATCCTGTAAAGATCACGGCAAGAGAGCAGCGTGCAATGCTGAAGGAGGTGAAAAAGAACCCTAGGGTAACAGCAAAGGACCTGTAGAAATCTCTTGAACTTGCCAATGTCTCATGTGTCCACTATAAGAAAAACACTGAACAAGAATGGTGTTAATGGAAGGAGACAGCAGAGGAAACCACTGCTTTCCAAAAAAACATTGTTGCACGTCTCAAGTTTGTAAAAGACACCTGGATGTTCCACAAAGCTTCTGGGACAATGTTCAGTGGACAGATGAGAGAAAAGTTTAACTCTTTGGCAGAAATGTGCAACGCTATGTTTGGAGGAAAAAAAGCACTGCACACCAAAACCTCATGCCAACCGTGAATCATGGTGGAGGGAGCATCATGGTTTATCAGGGCCTGGACAGCTTGCTATCATAGAGGGAACAATGAATTCAAAATTGTATCGAGAAATATTACAGGAGAATGTCAGGGTAGTGGTCCGTCAGCTGAAGCTTAATAGAAGTTGGGTGATGCAACACGGCAATGACCCAAAACACAGGAGTTAATCAACAACAAAATGGCTTAAACAGAAGAAAATTTGTGTTCTGGAATGACCAAATCAGAGTCCAGACCTCAACCCAATTGAGATGTCGTGGCACAACTTGAAGAGAGCTGTTCATGCAAGGAATCCCAGAAATATCAATGAACTGAAACAGTTTTGTAAGGAGGAATGGTCTCATCAGCAGCTACAGGAAACGTCTGGTGGAGGTTCTACCAGTTACTAAATACAAGGGTTCACATTCTTTTTCTAGCTTGGACTGTGAATGTTTAAACAATGTGTTCAATATTGACAAGAAGAAGTACAATTGTTTGTGTTATTAGTTTAAGCAGATTGTTTGTCTATTATTATGACTTAGTTGAAGATCAGAACACATATTTATTAGTAATTCATGAAGAAATCCAGGTAATTCCAAAGGGCTCACAGACTTTTTCTTGCAACTGTACAAGCATAACAGGTCTTAACTGAATAACTAAATCATAACCCAGGATGCATTGTTACATAAATGTTAACTAAGCTACGGATGCAGCCACTCAGAATGCACAAGCAAAACTAATTGTCATGTTTGGCTTCGCCATGTTGCACCATACTGTGGTGCAATTCCACTATGTGATTCACAATAGGTGGCACTTGTGGCAGATTAGATCTTAGTAAACGTATTAGTAAAGCAAAATTACTCAGCCAATGATATAAAAATATATCATTAAAATAACAAGTAATTAGGAAACAGATAATTGATTTTAGATTTTAATTATAAAAAATACTTTACACATACTGTAGTGTCTTAAAAGACATACAGTATCATTGTATTTACTGTACATTCAGCATGCTGTATTTATGTACAGACTGTATTATACTGCAGTTAATTTATTTGTAGTGCATAGTACTCTTTGGTAATGAGAGGATATCAGTTCATGCGATATACATGTGGGGCAAGTCAGAAATTCTTTTTTCACATATTTGATTCACGAGGCCAACATTTTAAAACTACTATATGCTACAAAGGAAATACTTCCTTTTGCTTTTTAAATAAACCATACAGTCTCAGAATAAAAGGAGTAGAATTTTCACCTGCGAGCTAAAAGGTCCTGGGTTCAATTCCCAGACAGTGCACATGTTGTACTGCTAACAAATACTTTCTGTAATAAATAGTCAAATAAATAATAATCTGTAGTAAAATATAGGAAATAATGCACACATGAATCACATGAAGTCATGTGCACAGATAACCATACAGTACCAAACAAGTACATCATCAATGGCAATATGATATAACTGGTATATAAATATGCTGTATATACAGTAAATATAGTATGATAATGTATGGGTTTAAAGCCACAACAGTACATGTAACATATTTTTATGATCAAAATCTAAAATAAAATTATCTTTCCTAAATACTGAAATTAGCATTAAGATAAAATAGATTATTTTAATGCATATGCAAAACCTAAAAAAACACATTATTTTTATACATGTATATGTGACTGAACAATTTTGCTTAGTTAAACAGTCTTACTTTTATTTTTAATATTAATGTAATATTTACCATACTATGATACACAGCATAAAATTGGCCAGAATCTAACCCAGGCGTTTTGCATGACAGGCACTGACGACATTATAGTACGCGGAAATAATTTAAAAAATAAAATATGGTTTTAGATGTTTAAAAAGCCACTATACATTCTTTACAATCAAAACCTAAAGTAAAATTGGGCTTTCTAATTAATATTTATACACAATTACTAATAATTCTGTATACCGTATTTTAATGAAAAAACTAAAATTCTGTTAATTTTACTGTACAGTATGACTAGTGCAGGAAAGCACTAACGGGTTAATATACTAGAACATAGAAGAGGGAAAAGGGAGACTGCGACTGGAAACTCCGTTTCCAGATCACCTGGCACTTATGAGGTAGCCACATAAACACATACCGTACACACACATACGTAAACATTTCACTATCTAAACAAAGGCAATAACGCTGGTTTCCAATAAAAACAGGGATAGCTTCAACCAACAAACTTCTTGTGAAATGGCAGGGTCCGTATACAATTATAAGGAAGATGGATCCTGTGACTTATGAGGTCGAACATCCTGACAAGGGTAAGAACTCACAGATTTATCATGTGAATCTCCTGAAGGAATGGAGAGAGAGGAACACCACAGTGAGCAGTTCCTTTTTTGTGCGTAAGGTGGAGGAAGATGAGGAAATGGAGGGAGATTTAGACACTTGGAATCCCTCAAATAAGCTTAAATTAGCACATTTAATTAAGAAATAGCAGAGTGATCTTCATCAAATATTTGACAAGTACCCAGCCTTATTCCTACCACAACCAGGAAGGACTGCTCTCCTAAATCATACCATCCATCTTAAAGATTGTACACCTATCCGGCAACACCCCTATAGAGTCCCTGAGAGGTTAGTGGGAGCACTGAAGAAGGAGATCCTGACCATGAGACAACTGGAAGTTATCGAGCCTTCCATAAGTGAATGGAGCAGCCGAATTGTAATAGTTGTGAAGAAGGATGGGTCACTGCAAGTATGTATAGACTTTCGGAAACTCAATGCAGTTTCTCACTTTGATGCGTACCCAATGCCACAGATTGAAGATTTGCTAGAGAGGATTGGCAGCGCACATTTTATCACAACCCTTGACCTCTGTAAAGGATATTGGCAAGTTCCTTTGGAAGAGAAGTCTAAAGCATACACGGCGTTTAGAACACCTTTAGGATTGTTTTAGTTTACTGTTATGCCTTTTGGACTTCATGGAGCCCCTGCCACATTTCAACGCCTGATGGACAAGGTACTTGAGGGATGTGATGATTACTGTGCTGCATATTTGGATGATGTAGTCATCTACAGCAACACATGGGAGGACCATCTCCATCACCTTAGCAAAGTCCTAGGTCAAATAAATTATGCAAATTTGAATTTGAATTCAGAAAAGTGTGAGTGGGCCAAAGAAGAGACAAGATACTTAGAATATCAACTGGGAAAAGGGGAGGTCCGACCACAAGTGGATAAAGTACAAGCCATTCTGAACAGTCCTCAACCGCATACTAAACGCCAAGTAAGATCCTTTTTGGGATCATAGCATAGCAGCACCACTTACAAACCTTACTTCAAAAGCAACAAGCAACTCAGTGAGATGGACAAATGAGTGTGAAGTGGCATTTAATGTTCTCAAAACATATCTGTGCTCATACCCAGTTCTTAAAAGTCCCAATTTTGAGGTACGGTTTCTTATTCAGGTAGATGCTATCGCAAGTCAAAGAAGGAGAAGAGAGACCGGTCTTGTACCTGAGTCGCAAACGTTTACCTAGGGAAACAAGGTACTCAACTATTGAAAAGGAGTGCCTTGCTATTAAGTGGGCATTGGATAGTCTACGGTATTATCTGCTAGGGAGAGAATTTGATCTTGAAACAGATCATCGAGCTTTAACATGGATTCAAACAATGAAAGACCAAAATTCTCGAATAACAAGATGGTATCTTGCCTTACAACCATTTAAGTTCAAGATTTGACATAGAGTGGGTAAACAAAATGTGACAGCGGATTACCTGTCCCGATTGCCGGGCATCGTCAATCTTGGAGAAGAGGGTGGTAATGTGACTGGAAACTTCAGTTTCCAGATCACCTGGCACTCATGAGGTAGCCACATGAACACACACACACACACACACACACACACACACACACACACACACACACACACACACACACATACGGAAACATTTCACTATCTAAACAAAGGCAATAATGCTGGTTTCCAATATAAACACACTAGTCTGGAATTACAGGGATAGCTTTGCTTGCTCTGTGGGTGCACACACAGAGTAAAGTAAGCCTGTTCCCGTATTATCAAATTTAATCATTAACTTAAACCAAACACCTGTTTTCCTTTGTTTTAGAAGTGAAATGAACTGAATTGGTAATCAACATATTCACATATCTCAAATAAATAAGCTGTTTGGATTTCTCACTGGCAAAATGGTTTCTCCCGCAAATCTGAAGGACCCAAACTTTGCCATGGCAACAGGGGCTGGCTTAGTAGTGCCTGTTTCAGGATTGCGCATGCGTGGATTGATTTGTAAGAAGATACCATTAAAAGAGGGGTAGTATTTGCCTAGATAACAGTTATGTACATAAAAGGAGTGGGATGTTTTATTGTTGGAAATAATATGTGCATTGTTTAATTGTATATTCACATAACAAATGTTTATATCAGAATTCTGATTATTATTTTGTCAAATTATTTTTTGTGCTATATAGTGGAATATTCTAGGGGGAGGAGTTTAACGTAGAAAAGGAGCTCTTCAAGATAGAAGGGGGGGGGGGGGGGAATTAGGAGAAGGTGGATTGTGGGGGATAGAATTGGAGCTGCCTACAACAATCTAGTGTGTTTTTTTTGTATAGTAAATAATGTACATATTTCATACTATAGCTTTGTGTTGTTTTTTTGGTTAGTTTGTGGTTTTCACTTAGTTTTTTCGGGGGTGTGGACTTTGGGAACATTGTTCCTCATAATAAACACCATTGCACATCTTTGCAATTGTGGCTGTGCGATCATTATTGTTATCTTCTATCTATGCCTCTAAACTCTGCAAGGAGGAGACTGTGACAGAGACACTGGAGGCAAGAGGTCCTTCCCAGATCAACTATAAGGACCAGCTTCTTGTTAAGTATTTAAACCTTAAGAAAACTTGCTATTCTGCTGTTTTCAGAAAACTAATTTCCTACAAGTAGAATCTCTAGGTTAAAAACAGCCTCTTCTGGTTATTGGCTGCATTTGTAAGAAAAGGGAGTTGGGTTTCCACTCACTTTGCAACATCTAGACTTACAGAGAGAAAGATTTAACTGTATATAGTTAAACAGAATATTTCTCATGTTGGTCTGTGTAGGTAATATATAGAATTTTTTTGAATACTCAGGAGCAATCAGGCATGTTTTGGTTGATAAGGATGCCTTGTTAATAATTAGAGTAACTTGTATGTTGTATTTTTTAAAGTGTGTTGTATGGTATGCTTTTGTCATTGTTAAAAATATTTGTTTAACCTAGCGTGCCTGATTTACTACTCTCTATATTCGTAACATATCTTTCCAATTTGGGGGTTATGATAATTTATTTTAATTACTGATGATCCCGCCCTGTATTTTCTGTAATTCTATTTTTTTATAATCCATCATAATTGTAACAAAATGTGTGTTGTCATTCATGATCAAGTCTAAGTTGTCTTAAGATTTTGAACAGCAGTGCATGATTTTTATTATTTACTGAAACATTTTGCATAGCAATTATCCATTTTTTCTATATAACTACACAGACATTCATAAATGTTTTACGTCCTGGATTAACCTTACCCCAGTCTATGATGAACACAAATGTGCCTCACAGATGGCCATGTCTTTCTTATGTCACTGAATATTTTCTTGAGCTGTGCTTCCGCCATTGGAATATATGCTTCGTATTCCAATTGAACCACCTTCTTTCCTTCAAAGTTGTTTCGTGTTGTCCCTGACACAAGAAAGTATTCAGAATATAAAGACTTCTGCAGAATAGGAAAGTTAGGGGGTCATTTTGAACTGACATCCCCAAGGTTCAGCAGTGGAACATACACAAAATATTTTCTTGAACTAATACCAAAAACAAATATACCAAGGTAAAAAATACACTGGAAATATAATCATGTTATTGAGTGATTGAAAAGGCCATCTCACACAGGACTAAATATTACTAGACACTGGTTAAATTCAGTAACACATTTTTTTTCCTCAGATCATTTGTTCAGAGAGCGTTTGCTTGTTTCTATAAAACATCAGAACCTCATGCAACATTTAAAACTCCTGGAAACTCTTATAGTACTTTTCTTACAAAGGTTTATAGACAACCAATTTGTCTCACCTGTCAACTCTGTTTGAGCTACAAAAAAGATAAAACAATAAGTAGTTCGAGCAATACCCAAAAATAAACTTTCATTACTTACAGACTCCAGATTATTCTCAGTAAACAGTCTGATTCAGTGCTCTGGGACAGACAGCTGCTATTCCCAAAACATTATGACACTTGCAAAATTATTTGCATTATACTGATAAAAATTAAGTATATTTCCCATTTCCCATCATTTTTTTCTATTACTATGATATTTTGAAACATTTTGACCTTTTGGATATAATTTATATGCTCTGCAACCACCTACTGACTCTACGAGCCCACCCATTGAAGGTGTGCACAACCGGTCCAAAAGAAGAGGATTCATTTAAGCTCTTATGACATTTCAATGAATCCAGCATTCTAAACCTAAGAACACATCCTCCTTTATCTTTTATAGCTATACATAATAAGGATTTTATATTATGTGGTACTTGGAACTTACCAATGAACATGGATATTGCCCCACATGATGGGCATACCACAGACTCTGAAACTGCATCAGAAGACAGCTTGTCATACGTCAGCTTAATAAGATCCTTGGCATCATTGTCACAGCTGTTCATTATCTGTGCAAAAATATTTATACAATAAACATGTATTTCACTGGAGATGAAGCTATGCAGTAATATGAATTACTATTTAGAATGGCATCCTGTTCAGAGAACCTATGTTAACTTTTAATCTCTAATGGTGTAAATCACATTACCTGAACATCTTTTGTTTCTTTATATGGTGTTCTACCCACTCTAGCACAATATTCCTGTGAAGGTGGTCTAAAATTACTGCTGACAGCTAAAGGAGCAGAAGAAATATAGCTTGGAATGGCTTCCAGTTAACAGCCGCAAAGAACTGCAAGACACTAATTTACTATGTCAACGGGCTCTTTTGCAATTAGCTTAGAGAAACTGTCAAAACTGCATTTACATTTAAAACACTAGATATCAAAGAAAAACCTATTTCTAAAAGGATACTGGACTGGAAGACCCAGAAATACACTATAAATAGGAAATGGAAATAATGGGAAATTAGCATAATCTACAAGATCTACATCAGGATATCATCTTGTAAATTTTAAAATAATGTAATACACAGCAGATTCTGGAAAGCCAGCAAACACTTAGGGACTTACTGGCAGCACTTGAGATTAACAGCTAACCCCCACTGAGAGGAGGGATAACAGCAACCTCGTCACCAGAACGAAGGCTCAGAAGCTGATCTTCAAGGGCCACGTATTCCTGACGTACAGCAAGCACCACCTGGTTCCTTAGTGCAGACAGTCTAAGAATACAATACAGAGGTACGTGACACCAACAAACTACTGCAAACACATACCTGTTGCAAATAAATTTGTATTATGTTTTCTTTATAAACACTCATCTGGTAGGAGGTGAAGCCCCAATATATAATGATAATTCCTTGCAGAATGAACAACCATTTGTCTATGAAAGTGGGTATGCGCCCTCACCGGTGCCGCCTCAGTTCGGCCCCCCCACCGCTGGGGATTCGAACCCGGGCCTCTGGTGTCACTCAACAGGGACCCAGCCAGTTGAGCTAAAGGGGAATCTCCCATCACCCCAGCGGCTGAGGTCCCTGCTATCCACAGGGAAGGGCGGTGACGTCACCGCGCTGGTAAGCCAGCTCAAACAACCTGTAATGTCAGCCATATGTGTTACATCTTGATCTTGTCCCTAATACATTAAGAGATTAGTTCGAAAAATTCTGAGATTTAACTAGGAACTGCAGTCCCAATTTATTAAATCTCAGTGACAAAATAATTTCATTGACAGTATAGAAAAATTTTACAAGTACAAATAAAGCACAAAATCGTAAACATAGTGAAAGTACTGTAAGTAACCATGTTGTCACAAACTGTTGGTCTCGAGCAAATTGCAATGTTAAGCTGCCCTTCTTGCTCACTTGTCAACGTAACGACTTATGTGATGTGATATACAAGTGAATATGTACAGGGTGTGCAACAGACATTTCACCACACAAATGTTACAGCATGATCTGCATGCCGAGTTAACTAGAAGTATTTGTGGGCAAAACCATCTTGAAGTCAAGAGCAATATTTCTATTGGATTAAAAGAGATGTATTCACAAGCCTGCTTGTTTAAAGTTTAATAGGGCCCTTCACATCACCTGATATTTTGTTGCCTCATTCTGAATCACAGAATATGGCACTGCAGATACTTGGAAATGTAATCTATTTTGTGATGCAAATAGGAGGTTTTACACGTTACTGTGTACATTTTACTTTCATTGAAATTTGAAATGCACTCATCAATGTCAATTCTTTTTAACCTCAAAATATAGTGTATCACTATATATAAGTGTAGCACTTCCCTTTAACAGACCTAATTGGGAAAGAAACAAAACATTGCTTTAAACACAGTTAAATGCATATAAATATGTGCTCTATAGTTTCTTTATAATCAGAGATGTACATAGTAATGTTAAACGTATAAAGGTACAGTATTCCTACATCTAACTGAAAAATAGGATTAGGGACAGGTACAGGCAGATGCCCCTAAGTTATTTTAAATGCGATATTTCCAGACGTTTGAAGAAAATAGTGAAACATGGTGAGATGAATAACATTAAAGAAAAGGAAAACCCAATTGCAAACGTGTCAGTCATTCAATGTTTCTTTAGTGTTAAGATATTAACTTATAAACGAGTTAAAGGGCGAAATCTATTTCAGATCATTCAATGTCGTCATACCTGGGGTGTCTGTTGACCAGCTCTTCCCACAGCTGCAAGGACGTTATTTCTCGTGCAACAGAAATAGTCTCCGATCTCACATCTGCTAGTTCAGCACTTTTAGCAAAATACAGCACCAAAACCTATCACAAAGACACAAATGTATTTTATGTGGCTGATAACAAGAATAACCGTATTTTGACTTCGGTGAAAAAATGAGTTATAATACAGTATCCTACTTAATTCACATTTCATCATACTCGTTACACATTTTCCAACGCTTATTATATAATCACCACGGTTACACTGTTGGCATTAATTCAGTATTCCCCTAATATAAAACAAAATTCTTTATGAATTACTCCAGTAGTTTGACTCTAAACATACAGGCTTGTAAGACTGTATCAATCACCGAGACTGAATTTCCAGCACTCAACGAGCGTGTATAATACTCTTATGCCGACAGAAATACATAGCTGTAAATTTAGAAAGGACTACTTAAAAAAAGAGCTTCACTGATTGAATACACGTGTGATAGTGCACCTACCTCGGTATTCATTAATGATGTCTTTCTATGGTGCACTAACACATTAAACTTGATATTTACTTGCTTCCCACTCCCCCAGTCTGAACCCTTCCACTACTGCTTCCAAGCTCCCCACAGTCATCTGACTCGCCGTAGCAGGAAATGGGAGGTCGGAGGTTAAACTAAGTTCTGAGGCTTGGAATTCAAGCGCGACTGCTGTGTATTATTGACATATTTTGTTTTATTTAAAAGCTTGAAATGTTTGTAAGCAGACAAAAGTAACTCTCGAAGTAATATTGTAAGTCTTATTCCCATTCCTTAAGAGGTAAAAACCCACAATGATCGCGTAATAATAATGTAAAAAACAAAATACATGACCCCATCAAAATACAACACGGTCTCGTGTTAACAGATTTTAATATCTTGGCAGATGTATTTTTTTTACTATTTACATTGTCTTTAAATACTGACTTGGAACCAAAATGTTATCAAAGCAGTTTGGAAGTGTTTTCTTGTAGAGTATTTGACACTGGAAGATAACTTATACCCAGCAGTGTACTGGGTCATCTCGTTAGTGAAGCAATTCCCAGCACCGTGTTATTTACACTACTGTTCCAGATTTAATTATGCAACCATATTACTAGGAAGTGAAAGGCTACAATACTTTAAAGAAGCCTATACCACATGCAGTATTCATCTTAAGCGGATTGTGCTACTTTAAAAACTATAAAGTTCATTGATCACTTGTGATTGCTAGTGTAAAAATGTGTAGGTGCATAACAAGGTCGCATGTTTTATTAGATTCATAAAACATCTGATATTTTTCACGGCTAATTTGCTGACTCCAAAACAAAGATTTTATTAATGCCAGTCCTGGAAGATTAAGGCTTCAAGATGTTCATTGCTGCATAATGCTTAATGTTTTAATTTAACTATTGATTTAATTTGAGTAGTTTAACAGGTTTTCCCAATTATTTTGTTGCTCCTGATAGACCTTCAATTATGTCTTCCAGGATTGGAGTTGAGAACCACTGTTTAAAGTTTAAGATAGTGGTTTTCTCTGGTTAACAAAACTTAATTATTCAGTACAGTAGTCTACAGTTACAGTTACAAATGCTAGGTGGGAAATCAAGATTAAGCCTAACATATTTTCTAAATGCATACTCACAAGAGCTGGACAATGTATATACTGCACTGAACATATTAAAGTGGCTTTGATGTAAATAATTAGAACATTTACTTCAAGCGTCTATTATTATTATTATTATTATTATTATTATTATTATTATTATTATTATTCCTTACACTTATACAGCACTTTTCTGGACACTCCTCTGAAAGCGCTTTACAGATAATGAGGACTCCCCTCCACCACCAATGTGCAGCGCCCACGTGGATGATATGATGGCAGCCATAGTGTGCCAGTCCTGGATGCCACCACATTGGTGGTGGTGGAGGGTAGTCCCCATTAGCTGTAAAGCGCTTTGAGTGGAGTGTCCAGAAAAGTGCTATGTAAGTGTAAGCAATTATTATTATATTACACTCACCACACACCAGCTATCAGTGGGGACATGACTGTTAAAAGCCAAAGGGAAAATTTGGCCAGGATGCTGGAGTAACACTCCTACTGTTTTTGAGAAATGCCCTGGGTGAGCACCCCCTACTGCCCTTTCTAACACCACTTCCAGCAGCAACCTTAGTTTTTCCAGGAGGTCTCCCATCCAGGTACTCACAAGAGTCACACCTGCTTAGCTTCAGGGGGGTTGTCACTTGTGAGTTGCAGGGTGATCTATTCTTCTGTACATTATGTATGAGTAGAAAATGTATGTTGAATGTTCAAATTCTGCTTTTAATGTAACTCAAAACATTTCAAATTAAGCACTTAACAATTGTGAAGGTTGTACTGTAGCTCTAAGCCAGGATTCTCAAATGCAGTCCAGCAGATTTGTAGGTCATTATTACTGTACATCACCAATTTGTAAAGGTATGGAACAATTCCTTTGTGATTGTTAAATAGGCATTTAAGTAATTTAGAGATCATTTGGGACTAAAATTGAAGCTAGAACCAAAGTTCATTTAATAGAACAAATTGCTTCTAATAGCTTACAGGTGTTGCCAATCATAAACAGCTCATCTATAAGATTAACTGGATTGTGGCTGGATGA
Organism: Lepisosteus platostomus; assembly: GCF_059453375.1. Classification (NCBI taxonomy): domain Eukaryota; kingdom Metazoa; phylum Chordata; class Actinopteri; order Semionotiformes; family Lepisosteidae; genus Lepisosteus; species Lepisosteus platostomus. Next base: position 41,887,531 of record NC_142614.1, on the reverse strand, counting down.
CATGATGGCACAGTGGTTAGCATAGCTGCCTTGCAGTGTTGAAGCCCTGGCTCCAGTTCTCAATCTGGTGTACTATTTGTGTGGTTTGAATACTCTCCCTGTGTTTGTGTGCTTTTCTCCATGTGCTCTGGTTTCCTCCCATAGTCATACTTGTCATACTAGTAGGTTAATTGCCTTCTGCGAAAACTGTCCCTGGTGTGAGTGTGTGCCTTGTGATGAATTAGCGTTTTGTCCATGGTGTGTCCTATCTTGCTCCCGTTGCTTGCAGAGATAGTCTTCAGCTCCACTCGACCCTGAATTGCATAAAGCAGCTAAAAAATTGATGGATTTGGGCTTTCCAGAACTTACAGGACTACTCTGCAAAGATTAGGTCACAGCTTTTGGAATGTTCACAACTATATACTGTAGTGCTACTCCCTGTAGCCATTCGAAACTCCACTAGGCCAAAAGACCAGGTCCCCTTCTATGGGAGAATTCTACATTGTCTTGCAACATGCTCTTGTCTGTTATACAGACACATACTATAGAGAAACAAAATATATATATATCTGTTTAAAAATAAACATAAAATATGTGAATCAATATTAATCACTTGCATATACTACATCCACACTTAACTTTCTAATGCTAGTGTTAAAATAATATATTCTTGATTTTGTCAATCAGGACACCGATACTATTTTCATGGTGTAATTTTTTACTACTTGTTTATATTCCTTTTATATTTTTATTATTAAAAAAACCTTAACAATACCATACAGTATCTGCACTTTACTTTACAGATCAATCATATTCAAAAAACAGATTGAGTGGGTTAAAAACTAGGTAATTATTTTTCTACCAGTGTTATCAATTAAAAGTATGAATTAAATCATATTTGTTGTTTATCTTTTATAGCTTCTTCCTTAAAATTGCAAAAAAACATACAATTCCTTTGTATCCGTTCTGATATTTCTAAATTTGCTGTCTATTACAATAAGTCTATTTTGCATCCTTAATGAGGCAGAAACGTCATTCCACTTTTTTCAGTACACTTGTTGCGTTGTGCTTTAAATCCGTAATTGGGCATGGATGGATTGGGTAGGTCTTTAAAGATATATAATCCAGACCATGAAAGGACTCTCCTTGACAAGTTTAGACTTTGATACGTCCTGACATATTTAACAGAAGATTAAACATATTCTAACACTTTCATGATACCAAAACTGAATTAAAAAAATAGTTCATTATTTATAATGGTTGAAGATCTATTTTTTACCTCTAATGAAGACAACATCACGAAAAAGCAGAGCACAGCTGTAAATGTGCAATGAACAAATGTTCTCTAAGTCAAACTGAAACACAGAAAACAAGATCATAGAGGGTAAGGCACAAATCCAAATTTCTTCTGATGTTCATCATTCATTCATGTGGTATTTTGATGATTATATGCTTTCTTACTGATTATTCCATCACTTGGAACTACTGTATGCTAGTGTGGGGAAGAATATTCTGAGTAGAACTTCTGACTCAATGTTAAATAAAACTTAATTCTCTAGTGTAAATAGGAATTTGATTCTAAACTAGCAAGCCTTTTGAAAAAAAATAATAAGATAAGGCAAGGCAAATTCTCTTTGTGCAGCTCTGTTCCTTAGGTGTATTTCTTCTTCAGTGTTTTATTAAATTGAAGGGACTTGGCTATGTTTTTTTCTTTCTTTTCAAGAAACATTTTTTTAGGTCAGAAAGTGTTGGTTTCTTTTCAGATGGTTATTATGAATAAAAAAATACACCACACTCGTAAACTCCTCTTTGGAAAACTAAAGGACCTGATCACCAACAGATTTGTAATGGATAGTATGAATGAAAAATTAAAGAACAGTTCAAAATCTTTCATCTGAGAGTAAAGTTGCAAACTGAAAGTTGTTTTTGTTTTACTTACTCTGCCCAGATGAAATGTTTTTGACCAGTCAGAAAAGTGGTCACATGCATGTAGAGCACATTGCAGTAAAGCCTTCAGTGGAGATTTAGAAACTCCTGAGTTTCATTTCACCCACCAGGTGTCACTGAAAGACAATAGTTGCCACAACATGTGTAGCTGCATGCATTCAAAAACAAATCATGCTGCATTGGAGGGTATCAAGCATTCTCAATGTAGTATTCCACTGGTTTGTCTGACACGTTCAGTCACTTCATAGTAGAATTCTGAATCTGTTTTAAATCCGTCCCTGGATGGGATGCTATTCCATCGCAGGGCAAACACAGACATGGATACGCACACTCACACCAGGGCCAAATTTCCAGAAGGCAATTAACGTACCAGTATGTATTTCGGCTATGCAAGGAAACCAGAAAATCTGGAATAAAACTACACAAACATGGGGAGAATATACACATTCTCCCTTGGCAAGAAATTAAACCCAGGGACCCAGTGCTGTGAGGCACCAGTGGTGCTACCATTAACCCCATGGTGCTACCACTGTGCTACCATTGCACCCAAATTTTAAATCATTTAAAATAATGTGCTTCATATCATGGTTTTATAAAAAAGGTAATGCCACAGATTAAAGTATGACTTGAAATTACCTGTTAATAGCCTATTTGATATTCATAATGTAGAAATTTTGATATTACACTTAATGTTTTGTTGGCTGGTTGCGTTGTATTGAGGGCTCTTACATAATTGCATATTTTTATGTGGAATTATATTTTAATGATATTTTAATGTTAAGTCTGATTTACATAAGTCATAAAATCAAATTATTTTAATGGATGCATTGGCAAAATAAAAAGTTTAAACAAATTATATGTTTCTTATTAACATTTCCTGTGCTGTACTATTCTGATCAGACAAACAAAGGTAACAAAAACAACATTGATAATTTGCGGATTGATTGCTCATAAAGTACCTGCTGTTGGTTACTTAAATTTCAGAAGACCAATTAATACATTAATACAGTAACTTGAGTTTAGTGCAAGCGTGTTACTAGATTAATTAGATAATTTATTTGGATCATTTCTGAGTTCTGGTGTTTTAAGGTATATAAAATAATTATAAAATCATTTTAAAAAATATATTTTGTATTTATCATCTTATATACTGTACCTTTTTAATAAACTGTTGGTTTCAAAGAGTAATTATTTCATGAAAAATTGAAATGAATGTGATAAACAGCATATATGCTTTGGTTACTTAATACAAATCTAAATGAAAAAATATGAATGGAAATTTTACACATTCCAAAGCCAAAACATTATTATTGACATACTGACCTCACAGTGACTTACTGGAAAGTAACAGATGACAGAATGCGTTCACGGGATCAGTGAAGCAGTTTGCACATTGTTTAAGCACAAAATCTGGAATTACATGTTCTAAAAATAGTAGTATTGACTTTAAGGATACTGACCTGTATGTGTGTATTTTAGGAACAATCATAATGGATATTGAGATAACTTAATGGCATTAACGTAAAAGCATACTTTCTCCCATGGTCAGCATTAACTGAAGCACTTTAGGGCTGTCCAAATACATTTCTTTTTAATTATTATTATTTATACATTATATATGAATTTATAGAGGCATTAGGGTTAAAACCTTGTAGCCTAATTTTCTTTGTTTAAAAAATTTAAGCATGGCTGAGCCTGGCTAGTACAGGGATGGGAGAATAGAGGAAACAACAGATTGTTGCTCTTTTAGACCACAATTTCTAACCCAACCCCCTGCATTGGAGACCAGGAACACTGCTGCAGGAGGTGCTGTTCTCTGGAAGAGGTCCTGACTATGTAGCTGTTAAAAAGCTACATTATTTGAAAAAAACAGGGGTAAACTGCAGTGTCTAGACTGATGTTCATACTGAGCTCCCAAAGTTTTGGCCTATCTAATGTTCCCCTTTAACTGAAGCAATTTCACACTCCTCCACCTGAACTGCTGTCTTGTGGAGATGCCGATGCATGATGACTACTGTCACATACTGTAAGTGGATGCCACACTTCTGAGATGGATGCAGTGGGTCTCCTCCTATATACTGTATAAAAAGAAAGCATGCTTTTACATTAATGCCATTAATAAATCTCAATATCCATTATAATTGGGATCCATCAGTATGAAAATTGCTACATATAAATGCAAGAAATTGCTGTTTTTATTAATTGTTCTGGTATTTCTAATCAATGTTTTACTTTCTTTATGTGGAAACACAATTCTACAATGATCAGAATTTTAAGTTTTTATTTATGTTTACAATTTGTCCTGAAAGAATTTCCTTTTAGCTTAGTGGATATGCAGACAGTAAGAAGTTTAGCTGGTGAGATGGTTTTGAAGATTTTTGAAGACCAATATGAATTTAAGATGCTAAAAGCCAAGCTTAGTTTCTTACCAAAATGAATATGAATAAAGAAGAGTTCAGTTGTTAGCACAGTTCTAATAGTTGAAAACATTATTGGAAGCTTTGAGTAAATTGTTGATGATATCTTTACACATGGTAATAATGTTTTGACAGGTACATACGGTATACAGTATGTACAGAACCATATTCTTACACAATGTAGACTAAAATGTCAATAATAGAATGAATTTCATATATCAAAGATTATTCATATGTGCTTCTCCACTTTTTCTGCAAGCATCACATTTTGCAAAACACTCTGGAGAATGTCAGTAAAGAATAAACTTCTAGTTCAGTTGCTTCATTTAAATCCAACATTCCTCAACATTAATTTTGGATTGTTCAGTTCATTTAAACAGTTATCCAACAGTTAAAATATAGATGAATTAATGATATGGGTGATCAATCCTGTAAGCCATTAATACAGTATGTCAAAAGTCCTCTAGTGTTAACGGTTACCTACTGTATTCATACAGTATATAATACCTTAAAGGAGTCATGCTTTTAAATGTCATTATTGAGTTTAATTATAGGCACTAGACAACCTTTTTGTTAATTCCATTGATTGTGAACAAAGGTATTTTCTATAAAATGAACAATGTTGACACCTGTTTATAAATGTACTGTAGGTAGGCTAGCCTGTTGCTTATAATATGATTACTGGACTAATGTAATTAGTGTGCTTTCCTTAGACTGACATTTTACAAGGCATACAATGAAACAGTTCCAGTGCTTATACAGTAATATTAATGGTAATGTTTACTTTTTGTTTTTATTTCTGAAATGTTGAGTAATAACATTCTGGGACAATTATCTAGGAATAACAAACATGTTGTCAAACAGTGTTAAATGAGCATGTAAATAAAAACAGATCAATGTTTTGTTGCCAGACACCTTTGAGCATATTATGCATTTGGCTTGGCAAAAACCACAAGGACATGTGATAAAACCCACAAAAATAGCTCTCCCAAGTATGAGTCCACAAAAAAAACAAGAAAAACAAGAAATTCAAAAGAAAAGCAATTGAGGTCTTTTCTGCTAGCAGTTTTCTTTCAGGCTTACTGTTCAACAACCATTAAAAGATACTGTTGGAATCACACACATCTAGGTGAAAGCAGAAATAAATTGCTTTTTTATTTGCTCACAGCAGCTCTTTGAGGTGCTGCTAAGATGGGGTCAACATAGACTGTATAGGCTTTAAGCTTATTTTCCTTT